>NW_026555342.1:17983284-18038196 GCF_029017545.1 Prosopis cineraria | reverse complement strand
TTTGGTGATATTGGGCTTGTGTTAATTGTGATTAGGGCCTACTCTTTTGCTTGTTTTGTACTGTCATATCTACTGATGGACATGTTTATGGGTTGTACACTTTGCTTGGTATGTTGAATGACTTATGCTTTGCTGAATATGTTTTTCAATTGTTTCATTCTTCTTGTTTCAAGTATGGCTAAGGTTTCTACTTCAAAAAATGCTGCTGCCACAGAAGGGAAAGAAAAAAAGTCACCTTAGCACTTAAAGGGACTTCTCACAAGGTGTTCCTCCAAATCTAAAGCTTCTACTTCGGCACCACAAGCACTATGGCTGGGCGAAAGGGTCGATCCCATTTTTTCAAGATTCAAGGTTAATGAAGCATCTACTCTCTTTATTGCTTCTATGGGGTCTAAATCTTTTCACAAAGATTGGTATTTATCAATCCCTACTCATAAACCAGCTCATCTAAGAGTTATTGCCTAGGGTTGGACATGCTTCACTAAACAGTTTGACCAATTTGTGGCTTGCTTTAGTTTGTGAATTTTATGCTAATGCCACTTTATGTGAAGAAGGAAAATATTGGGTGCGAGGGAAAGAGGTTGTAATTAATTCTGAGGTTATTAGGAAGCATTTTGCCTTACCCCTAGTTTCTCAGTGCCATTATCAAGCTCTTCAGAAAGATTGAAGCAATATTGATTGGGAAGCTATTTCATAGTGTTTAATAACTAAAGGTTAAGTAGTTACACCAAAAGGATTTCAAAAGGCTTATTTAATTAAGAGGCTATATTTTGGCTTCATTCTATATCTGCTGATATTTATGCCTAGTTCCAACTCCACTGGGATGACCACTATAGAGCCCTCCTCACCTATTGCATCATGATTGGCAAGTCGGTTGACTTAGCACCTTTGATTTTTGAATCTTTGAAGGCTTGCATCTTTGGAGGGGGAACTACTACTCTTGTCTTCCCTCACATGATTATGGATTCTCTTAGCTACTGGGGTGCCTATTGAAGAATTTAAGCCTCAAACCCTATCTAAGGCTCCCATTAAGTATGACTCTTTTCGCAATCCTGTTGGTCTTGAGGAGCACAATGCAGAAGCAGAGTGAGGATCATGAGGGAGAGCTATTTAATACTTGGTTCATCAACAATTTGCCTTTTTATATGAGGAGAACCGAACTATAAGAGAGCATTGACACAAGTGTTGGCTTAGCAGAAATAAATCTTGGTGCTCTCAAATATCTCCCTTTACATGTCTTAGTCGAACCAGGCATTTCTCCTAGTTCGGACACTTAGTGGCTACTGATGCCCGTTACACTCGACACCACTCCTGACTCCTTTTAGTTTATTTTCTTTTTCTTATTTTGTTTTTAGGATTTCTTTTTGTTTTGTTGACATTCTTTTAGTTCTATATTTGATTCCTATAACTGCTTCTGCATTCAATATTGGGTCTGTAAATTGGTATTGACTAACTGTCATGCTTAACTTGACATATTTGTGCAGTTAACTTTGGAACTTATCCACTTTCTCTTTGTTATCTTGCACAGGTGCAATGTTTTAGCCCACTTAGGCTATGTCTATCGTCTACTGTCTCTCAGTCTATAAGTTTGTCAGCCTGAGGAGTTGTCAGGGAGTACTAGTGTCCCTCTCTCTTTCTCTCTATGTTTATGCGTTTACACATTAGGGACAATGTGTAGTTTAAGTGTGGGGGAGGGAGTGATTGGTGTTCACTCTTATTACATTGTTTGTCCTTGAGTTTTCTTGTTTATTTTGTTAGGAGTTATTGTACATATTTGTAAATAGTCTTTATTACAAAATTAAAAAAAATTAACATCTCAACAATATTTTTCTTTGGTATTTTTGTTTGTCTTTGGTGAATTTTGTTAAGGTTGGATTGATTTAGACTTAAAAGAATTAAGTTTGATTAGGAGTCATTCTTCCCTTCTTAAAAATTGAGTAAATAGGCAAAGAATAAGCTCAAATAATTGAATATAAGTTGTCCAAAAAGCTTGAAAGAAATTTGAGCTTATATATCATTTTCCCTCGAGAGGGAGTACATTTATTTCAAATCCATCTCTAGAACTTGTCTTGAATCTTTATTAAGACTTATCATAGCCATTTGCATACACAAAAATGATTACGGCATTCATTTACTTAGCTAGTTTGGCTAAACATTCATCCCAGTTAATAAAATCATTTGTTCCACCTATTTGAGCCTTAGCCTTATTCTATAAAAAAAATCATGAGCCCTTTTGCTAAGATTTATCCAGTTTTCTTTCATTTTTAATTCTTCTTTATACTATAGTAAGTACTAAGTGTTGCACCCATGAAAGAAAATGAAGGAATTAAGAGTTAGTTGGGGTTTCAATAGTGGTTCAAAAGAAGAAGAAAATAAAAAAGAAATAAAAAGGAGAGAAGATGAAGAAAGAAGAGAAAAGATTGAAAGTTTAAAAAAAATGATGATGAATTATAACCAAGAAAGAAAATGAAGTGAATAAAAAATTGTATTGATCTTTACCAATGACTCTTGTAAATAGTTATGGACTTATGGCTTACCCTTCAATTTTCTTGCTCTTCATTTAAGATGCTTAGCACTGACTAGAGTATGTAATTTTATCCCATTGAATAATTTTCTTTCATCACCATACGTTGACATTACAACCTTTGAAAAGTCCTCTTGATTTGAGTGTGCATTGGCATAATTAAGTGGAGATTAAGATGACAAACAAGCTTATGGTAGATGGTTTGCAATAGATGGAATTGAGTGAAACACTAACCTGCAAACACTTAAGCGCAGATTGCAAATACTTGACTAGTGAGGGACAACTTGTTAAAGATTATTTTTGCTTAATTAATTTCCTTGTTACTCTTTATTTTTGGAAGAGGAGACAGATTTTTAGTTAGACTAAGTTCTTGAAAATTTAGATTGCATGTGACTTTGCATATTTACAATTTCTTTAGACCTTTTTGTATAGTGATTTTCTTTTGCTTGAGGACAAGCTAATGTTCAAGTGTGGGGGTTTGATCACTTTCAATATTTTAATGAATTTAATAGTGATTTTAATGTAATTGGAAGTCATTTTGTGGAATTAATTAGCAAATATGTGATCAAGTGGATAATTATTTGTGAGATTTAAGGTGGATAAAGTCCAAGACAATTGTTGAATTTAATGGATCAATTATAGCATTAAATCTGAGTTTTATTCATGTAGGGAGGCCCAACTTATGGGCCCAAGCTGATAATTTCAAAGCCCACAAGAAGTTGAATTCTGCCTAGTGATGTTGCAGCACCAATTTTGGATGTTGCAACATCAGACCAGTTTTTAGCAAAATGCACAACTTCACTTAAAATCGTGTTTTAAGGTTTTTGGCTTTCATTTCTGTTTCAGTTCATCTTCAACCAGCCGCTGCACATCTAGGGAGCATTTTAAGCTGGAGAAAGAGTTGGAGAAGCTTGGGGAACACTTGGGTCTTGTAATTTGTGACAGAAATCATCCTTCAGAAGCTTTCTTCTCCCTTTTCTCTACATTTTCATGTATTTTTTGCTGAATATTGTTGCTTTATGCTGTTTTAATGGCTATTAGTAGCTGAACACATTTGACTTAGAGTAACTATGAACTTGTTCATGGATTAGAGCTTGTTTTTACCCATTAGTTATGCTTAATATTATTTTGGTTGCTCAACCTTGCATTTTTGTCTATTTAATGTTTGGCTATCATTAAATATGAATTTAGTTATTGGAGTTTTTTCTTGACAAAGAAAATTTCATTTGGACCATTAGATTGAGTAATATGAGATTAGATTATGATCTAATTTGTAATTAGGATAGAAATATACATAATTATCTCATATAATCAAATTAGAGTGAGTTGGAATTAAGTTTCCTATTGGATAATTTTGTTAGAAATAATATAATTAATTTGAGAGAGGGTTATTTGAGGTTCAAAAGGCCCTTATAGCCATTAATACTCTATATTAACAAAATTAGCATTGAAATTAATTAATTGGGTAAAAAGCAATATCTATGAAGCTAGCAAGGGATTAGTGACTTTAGGTTGCATTGGATATTTGTAGTTGTTGGATTGAGAATCTCATTGCATTTTTTCATTTCACTTTTTAATTTTGCTTATTCAATCGTTTCTAATTGGTTTTGCTTAACGCGAACACAAATGAAAACTTTATTGTCTAATTGCTATTATGCTTGATTCCTTGTGGGATCGACCTTAATGCACTATATATTGCACTTTGGCCCATACACTTGCGGTGAAACATTTTGTGTGCATCAAAGTTGCATTTGATTATTTATCCTCATAGACCGTATGTCCACATTTGTGAATTATTCTGATAAATCCTTAGGAATTTGAGTTTTTAATTAATTGATGATTTCACACTCTAAAGGTTTTTTATTAGAAAATATTATTATTTTCATTTATGCATTTATTTAATATTTTGAATTTTCAATATCAAATGTTAAAACTGTTTATTCATTACAAATTTTAAGTTTCTTGATATTGAAGTTATATAGAACTTTATTTTGAGCATACAAATTTGTTTACATTGAATTACTTTCTCTTTAATTTATGTATATATTATAGTTTATTCATTTTGAATCTGTAAAATATTATGGTTGTGACGTTATTCACTGAAAATATTTTTGTTCTTAGATAATATAGCCGATGATCTACCTTCTGCTGATTTTGAGGAAACTCCTTGTTGAATTGAGGAGAAGACCTTTCGAGTATATCTTTCTTGTGCTATAAATGGTTAATTAGTTGTTATATTTTAAAATTATAATTAAGTATGCTCCACGTTAATTATAGATAGGATTCTGATTTAGATTGTATGTTGCTATTGTAAACACTTCGAAAAGTCCTATTTAAAGGGGAGATTGTGGCAAAAATTTTACAAGAGTTTATGAATCTTTTATCCATATAAAATGTCAAAATTTTCTTTCATTATATTTCAAGTGAATTGAAATACTAGATTAAAGTTTCCTTGATCAAGGCTTAAGGGATGTATATTTGTGTATATATCTTGTGCCGATCACGTCTAATTTTTGGGGCGTGACAGAAAGGTAAGTGCTAGATAGGTTTTTTGAGAGTCAAAAAAGTCTTGACGAAGCCACGGAAACACCCTAAACAAAAAAGAGTTTGACATTTAAGAAACGGATGTTTCGAGCACTAGCATGTTGTTTGAGTGGAGATCTGTTCGTGTGAATACCAGTAGAGGGAGCATATCTACATTGTCAGCTCCTAAGATTCAAACTCTTTAAAAGAACAAGTGAGGATATGAAACTTAAAAAGGTAACTCTTCTATCTATCTTGATTTAAATGAGTTCGTTCGGTCAACATGAGGATAAAAATTTTAAATTTTTAATCTTCCATTACGCCTCCCTATCTAACAATTTATGCCACTAACTCCACCACTCTCCAATCCATCACTAGTGAAGTTGACGACCACAACTGCTATGCAATCACTCATCATTTTCTTCCATACAACAATTTCACGGCCAAAGAGAGACAACCACATACCAAATGTCACCGTTATTATATGGGAGAATTAGTGTTTCTGAGCTGCGAAAACCCAATTCTTACTCATCTGTGTACGGATACTTGGAGCCTTGTACAAGTGAAGGGCCAAAATGCATTATTCTTATGTGCTGTCACCATGGTATGATCAAATATCTTATGTGGTAGAGTCATGCAAGTTAGATTTGATGGTGAAGGTGTCGCCATGGGGACCAATGACATGTAATGAGAATTGTTCATATTCACAAGTTCAATGTAATGACCTAAAGTTTAAATTACATAATAACAATAATAATGTAATAAAACAAAATAAATTATAATTATGGATAATTAAATTAAGATTTATATGAGGTATTTAAATGTATTTTTATAAATTTGAAAAGATATAACAAGAAAGATGAGTTAGCTTAGTGAAAACTAATTTGGTGTTTAACTTCCTGATTTAAGGTTCAAATCTTCAAGATAAAAGAAGAGATTATTATTGTTGTTATTATTATTATTATTATTATTATTATTATAGCTTTATGAAATTACCTCGTTAGCCTAACTTTGACTGGTTAGACCTATTTTTCCCTCTCCACCGACTTCTCTTCGTCTTGTATCTGGGAGAGAGAGCTGGAGATTTTCGATCCAAAAACTTCGAACCTTCAGGCCTACAATCTCTATTATTCTTCATCATCTGTCCTCTCCATCCTTCTTCCGTTGCTGTTCTGCTCGTCGGTGTGCTTGAGAACGTCCGATATGGTTCTCTCCGTCTTTCCTTCTGGTTGCTGTGACGGGTCGAAGACCTTTTCTCCTTTTATCGTCGGCGTCGTCTGTGTGGGAGGTAAGTCATCGGAGAGTTTGTGCATGGAGGAGCATTGTGTAGTTGCTGAAAGATGTTTCTGCTTATCCCTTCGTTTTCTTTCTTTGTTCTGCAATAACCAGAAGACTCCCTTCCCCTGTTCAGCGTGAATTTCAAATTTTGCTTCCTTCTTCATTCTCGTGTGGTTGTATGTACTTCCCTTTTCCTTGCAGTCGCTGAGCTGGTGTGAGGAAGCTATGAGTTGTGCTCTTCGTTCCTCAGCTATTTAAAGGTTCTATTTTTCTGGTCCTCCTGTACAGCATCCGATCTTCTTGCTCTTCACTTGCTTACTCCTCTCTGCTCTGTCATGTTGAATTAAGGTGTGAAGCTTCGAACCTTCTCCTTGTTTTGTTATGATTGTTTGTGTGTTTTAAATAGTTAAGATTGTGACTTATTCCTTCCTTCCTCTGCTGTCATGAGTAACGTGGAGGTGTAGATTTAATTTTCTTTGAGTTATGATTTATTTCTTTGTTGATGGAATGGAATTTGGGAAACTAATTGATTAATGTATTTACATTAGAGAATTTATGGGAAATGGAATTGAAGAGGAAGAACTTGGAACTTTAGTTTAAGACTGAATGCTTGTAAGATGTTCAGTAAAATGCCTATTAGGATATTTTTGATTGATTTTTATGTGTAATCTTGTTAATCTCACAAGAATCATGGCTGGGCTTGAGCATTGTTAATTTGTTAATCTAAACTGAGTTTTGTTAAGATATTTATCTATGGAATTAATGAGATCTTGTATGAGTTTTAAATTATTGAGAGCTATATGGTTTATAATTTATAAGATTTACTATCATTTTAAAAGTTATACTTGGATACTTGTAATTTGTCAAGCAAGAGAAGTAAAAGTTATAAATTTTTACTGAATGGTTTGGAATGTAGTACAGTAGGTGTTTAACAAAAAGCCTAAGGAAATATTATATTTCAATTGTTTAGCTAATTATAGTTAAGTGTTATGGAGAAATCTTTACATATGAACTATGTCTCTAAAACTTTGAAAAGTTATTATTGTTAATTTTGGTTGAGTGGGCTCTCTTGGAAAGGGATTTTGTTGGTTCAAAAGTAAAGTGTTCATTAAAATACTATTATATATTATGGAATGTTTGAAAGAAGGGAAGCTCAATTGGAGCTATAGGAAGTGAGTTTGAGCCTTAAGGATATTGCAGGTAAGTGAATAACGTCCCAATGACTCGTTAGCAAATTCATTTTCACAAAAATATTAATTTAGCATATTCAGGTGCCATCTCTTCTATTTATATAGCTATGTTTATTCCACAAGAATAAATGATAGAGTATCATAATTTATTTTATGATTCATGATCTCAATTTTGCTATCAACTATGATACATGAAAATGTTTTCATTATATTATATTTTATTATACTATATTTTATTATATTATACGTTATAGAAAGAGTTGGATTCATCCTTCAATTGAGTATCCGAAGTATCTGCTATTTTGGAAATGTTGATTTTATGTTTTGGAAACGTGTATGGGATTTATATACAAATGCATTGATTTATGTTGAGTTTGATGATTAATTTTAAAAAGAGATGATATGTTGATTTTAGACCTATGCATACTTGATTTGAAATGTGGGATTTAATTAGAACACCAGTTGCTAACGGCAGGACCGTTAGCTCTTGGCGTACCATGATATATCTAACTAGTAGAGTGCTTAAGAGGTACTAATCTTATGCGATGGGCAACACAGGTGGAATGGAGTGATGGTTATTCATGAACATAGTACTCATACTTGTTTTCGTGGGCTTTGTTTCTACGCTTGATTTCGTGAGCTTTATGCTCATGCTTGTTTTCGTGGCTTCGATCCACGCATGTTGGTTATTTACTCTCGTGAATTGTGTGTCCACGCTTATTAATTATTTTGATCAAGTTCGACTAAAGAGTTAATTTTAAAAATTAATTTTTTTACTTAAAATTTGATCTTTTGAAGCAAACTGCTATTTTTACTATATTAGAATTTTATATTGAGCTATATAATTCTCAAAGTGTTTAAACATGTTAATTTTTAAAGTGGAACTTGAGTTTCTAATAAAATTTTAATTGAATTCATACATTCATAGTTTTTACATTTACATAATTGTTGATAGGTATATATGGTATGTGCTATATTATTTTTAATTAATTTTTTTATCAAGTTTATAAGAAACTCATTGCTATACCTTCCATTATTTTCATTAATCGTAATTGGAACGTTATTCACTAAAAAAATTTTTGGTCTCAGTCAATGTAGCTAACAATGTGCATCTTGTTGATCACCAAGGAACTTTTTGCTGTGCAGAGTGGAGATTTGTTTTGTAAATATTATTTTTATATGTAATTATGAAATTTATGTATTGTGTTTTGAAAACATAATTAGGTGCTCCATATAAGTTATAGCTAGGATCCTTATTTTGTAATAACCTTGACAAAATTTAAAATAAATAAATAAATAGTTAACTTGCTTAAAGGGTGTTTATATTAGTTCTTGGGATAAATATAACAAGTTAGAGACTTGGTCTAGTGGTAGCTGAGCAATCCTTCATATATTAGGTCTCAAGTTTGAATTTGGAAGAGACCAAAAGAAGAGTTAATTTTTATCTTTTTCTGGCTATGCGAAATTACCAAACTACCCTTAGTTCCATCAGATTTTTAAACTCTTTCTTCCTTCTTTCTTGATTATTCTGGAGCAGAGGGAGAGTTAAGAGATTTGGACCAAACCATTGCTCTGTCACCATCGATCTCTGCCTTCTTTCGTCTTAACCACTACTCGTGCCGCTATTCGTGTGAGTCAACCATCGCCGGCATAAGCATCTATCGTCGATTTGTCTGCAGTTGGTAGGAGTTGGAGCTTATTTTCTTGCTACTAAACATCGGCCAAAACCTCTTCGTTCTTCCCTGCTTCTAGCTCACCATATACCACTGTGTGAGTCTGTTAGTGGGAAGGGAAGTACGCAAGATTCGGGGTGCTCGTTGGAGGTCTATTACTGAAATATATTTCCCTTGTTTAGCATTCAAGAATTTTCTTTTCTTCCCTCTGTCCATCCACCACTGTCCAGTATAACTGAGCTGAGAGAGAGATCTGGGAAGCACTGTCGTTCATGTGGGTCGCTGTTGACACTGTGTTCGTCCATTCGCCTCAGCTGTGATTTTGTTCACGAGTTGCTGTTGTTCATCCACCTCTGTCGCTGATTCAGCCCTTCTTCTTTACTGTTCAAAATCACTCTCCTTCCTCTGTCCATGCGTGTTGATTCATTTAAGGTTAGAAGCTTCAATCTCTTCCTTCTCCTTATAAATCTGTGCGTGTGAGTGGCTGGGGTGGTATTAAGGAGATTATAAATTTTTGTGTGTGTTATGTTGCTGCCATGACTGAAAAAAGAATGTGTGTGTGTGTGTGTGTGTGTGTGTGTGTGTGTGTGTGTGTGTGTGTGTGTGTGTGTGTGTGTGTGTGTGTGTGTGTGTGTGTGTGTGTGTGTGTGTTAGTATTGAAGAATGATGGTGAAATATATGGGTCATAATTTTGGAGTTAAATTGATTTTGTTGATTTGGTTGATGTTAAAAAATTTATTAGAGTGAAATTGGAAGAGACAAGCTTAGATATGTTGTTGGTGCCTATGAGATGTCATTGAAGGGCTTGTATGAGGAAATAAAATTTAACTTCTAAATATTGATGGGAATTATTGGTTTAGGAATTCACCTGTAGATCTGTAAAGGAATTTAATTATGGGCTTGTATGCAATTATTTGTATATTTGGAGTTTGTTTGATTTTTTGTGAATTGTTGAAGGTTTTAAATTGAAGAGGTAGAAGTAATGCACCTAAGGTAAGTGGTGCAAAGATTGGGAGAGAACTCGTATTCCAAGAAAATAGAATGGCATGGCTGAAGTTTTATGAAGGAAGTTAGAGGAATGAATGATAATGCTTGAACTAACTTTAAATCATAAATTTGGTTTTGAATTTTAGATGATGATTGATAGAGATTGTGTTATAAATTAAAAAGTTATTAAATGTATATGTTTATACTTTATAGGGTGTGTGGAAGAACAAGACCCTGACAAGAATTAAAAGAAGAATACTTTCGGGAATTTAGAACTTTAACGTGTAAGTGAATAGCATTTCTTATAATTATTTATTAAAAATCTTTTATTGAAATATTTCATTTTTATGAATTATGTTAGTTTTAGAAATTTTGAAACAATGATGAAGGATAGTTACATTATGATTTGTGCATTTTTTTAAGAAATATATTTCTAATGTTGATGAAGGCAACTTTGTTTATTAAATTTTAAAATTTCTTAGTTACATGATTAGTGTAAGTTTGTACATTCGCTATGATGTATCAATTTAGCAAGTTTCATATATTTGAAACAATTCATGCGAGTTTGATCTTGAGAATGAAAATTTAACTTTAAAAATAATTATTTCTCTCACATGTTTGAAACGGATTTCTAAAAGGACTCTATACAGAACACTGCTGCTAGCAGCAGTTTCGTTAGCCCATAGCGCTGTGGTTAAACACTAGCTAGTTTGTTTCATGAGCTTTGCTCTCACATTTGGTATTTGTGGGTTTTGTACTTGCGTTTGTTTTTGTGGCATAAGCCTCATTTAGTTATTTACCCTAGTGGACTGTGTGTCCACGTTTGTTTCATAGCTTTGGCTCTGTTTGGTTACTTGCCCTCGTGGACTGGTGTGTTCGCATTTGTTTTTGTGGCATAAACCGCGTTTAGTTATTTACCCTCGTGGACTGTATGTTCACGTTTGCAACATGTTCTGTTGAGTTCTCAAAAATTTTAAATATTGATTAAAGTATTTTCCAAAATTTACATGATTTTGGCTAACAAATTTACCACTTTAAATTATATGTGAGTAAATTGTTTTCTTTAAGCATTATGGCATAAATTGTTTTCAACTTATTCATATTTTACAATTAAGGTTATGACTTACAGGTTTATAAAATTTTGAGGAATTATTTTTATTAGTTGGCACCATTATTAGAGTTTGTTGATTTTAAATTTTAAGAATTTTACCATGGGAATGCTATTTACTGGAAAACTTACTTTGGTCTCAAATTTGTTAGCTGATGCTGATTCCCCTTGACCTCTGAAGGGCAACCTAACTATAGTGGGTGGAAATTTTTGATTGGTACTGTTGCTTTTAATGTAAATATATAATCTGTATGTCTTTTTGATTTAAAAGAAAGAGTAGATGCTCCACATAGATTGTTGGTAGACTTTATTTTGGTTTGTACATTGGTTGCTGGCTAGAAAGAGCTATGCTCCTAATTTATACCACTATTAGTAGAAATTTTTGTTATAGAATTTTCAGAAGATCCTAATTACAGGGGAGATTCTGCCGAAATTTCTACAAAAATGTCGACACTTTCTTATGACAATTAGCTTAATATATATATATATATATATATTATTTTAATTCTCATGAAATTTGATTAATTTTCATTCTTTTCTTTGTAAAAATGGAATAAAGTTTCATTTCAGGGCTTATAGGGATGTGTGAGTGGTTCACACCCGTGCCGGTCACCCTCTATTTTTGGGGCATAACATATTTGGTTATATACTCTATCAGATAGCTGGATGGAGCTGTGCTCCTAATTTTATTGATATTCTGCTTGAAAAAAAAATTGTATTGTAGGATTTTTGGGAAGTCATACTTGTAAGTAGCTGTTGCCAAAATTCTTACAAAAATATTAAGGCATTTGTTTAAATATAAATTGTCCAGGATTTCCTAATTTTAATATAAATATAAATAAGAATTAAACAATTTTCTTAAATTAAGGCTCTAAGGATATGTGTTTTGTACACTTATTCCATGCCGGTCACTCCTATATTTCAGGGTGGGACATTCAGAGCCAAGAGGTTAATGGGATTGATATCAAATGGCGTCCAAATCGTTGTGGAGAGTTCGAAGGAGAGGAAGGTAACTGCTGGTTTGAAAATGCCACAAATATGGTTCTTTGTAGTGATTATCATTTAAATCCCCTTTTTGCAGCGCTTCTAGGCAATCACGTACGGTATTCTTTTTTCTTGAAAAAAATAAGAAATAAGATGAAAAAAAAAAAAGATTATAATGGTAGGAATCTAACAGAAACTTCTTATGTTTTGAATTTTGACAACGCAGATTTGACTAGTGGTGGGATGTATACAGGTGAGCGTAGCGAAGTTTTCTCCTTGTTGGAAAATTTTCAGTCCTTTATTTTCATTGTTCGTGCGTGCTTTATGAATTTCTTATACTTGTTAGTTTCATTGATACATAGCTATAAACAATTAGGAACATGTGCATATCAATGAAATTCTCCAATTCTCTATTTAGTAAATTGAATTTGAGTATGATACTTGTCGAATTTGAATGGTCAAATTAAATTTGTAACTTTACCTTTTCGTCAACAATTCTATCAATTTGCAGACCTCTGTTTATGTTGGCATATTCAAAAGATTGATGTATGGGGTTGGAAACTCTAAAAATAATCTAACAAATAAAAATCAGCTTGGTTCCATGTGCTGGACTCATAGATCTGATCATATAAATCTAATTGTATGGGAGAATTGATTTAATTCTAATAATCGAATCTTGTGCAGTGGTTTTATGATCTGTATCTAAATTTGTACTAGGTGGCCCTTGTGCTTTTATCTTGTTGATTCGCCAGAGGAGAAGAAGGCATCAATCTTATGACAACAATGTTGAGGACTTCCTCTAAAATATGAGTAACTTGATGCCCATCAAGTACTCTTACTCAAAGATCAAGAAACTCTACCACAGAAAAACCTTATACCTAACACTTATTTTTTCCAATACTTGATGGTTTTTAACCATTATGTAAGGGCGCAACATATATTAAAACAACCTTACTTGATAGTTTTTAGTTGTCAATTATTTAAGAATTACTTGACAGTTATTTGAAAAAAACCATTAAGTATATGAATAAAACTTTGCTTCTTTGTAACAAATACCTGACGCTGCCATAAATACTTGACATTTATTTCCAAATAATCGTTAATTATTTACAAATACTTGATGCTTATTTGAAAACAAATGTCAAGTATATAAATACTTAATGGTTATTTCGAAATAGCCATCAAATATTTATAGTATTTTTTTTAAATAGGGGGGTTGCCTATATATAGATATAGATACAAGACAAAATAGCCAGCCAGCAACCAAAATGTTTCTAATAATATTTACTATCTAGGTAACATTAAAATTCCTATACTTTTGGCCTTAAAACCTAAAAAATCTATACTCAACTTATTTGCAAACTAAAGTTTCAAAACTAAGTGGCCTATCTCATAAAAATTGGCCAAAAAATGAATATATATACGTAAATAACTATTGTATAGGCTTAACCACTGTCACTACCAACATATTGAAAACATATTGGGCCACTCTTCAAGGATTTCTTCTACATGTGCAGTTGTATAACGAACGCAGTGGATGTCCTTAAAGTACTATAAGCACAATCACAACAATTTCAAGTTAATAGGTAGCTAATTAAAATTGGTTAAAATTTATAATTGAAGTGTAATTAAATTTAATATATATACCTTGTCAAATAATATGGTAGGGGCATAGGTGATAATGTCCTTCATGAATTTCATTAAGTAATAACCACAGTCATTGCTCTGATCTGGCTAAAGTGGACACTACAAAAAAAAACATACATATCAATGAAATTGTAAAACATGACATAGTTTCTTGATTAAAAACTTAGCCAATTAAATGAATACCTTAACAATGACCCACTTCTCTGAAGATTTGAATGACCTCATCTTAGGGGACACATTCTTGTTAGTCACAGTGCGATACAACACCACAGCTCTAAGAAGGAAGTACAGAATGAATGTGAGAAATATATATGTATGAAAACTAAAAATAATAAGAAATAATTAGTGAAAAAATTCAACTTACTCATTAAAAAGTACCACCATATCTTTTGTGTTGCTTGGTTCTCCATTAAGGGGATCGAGATATCATATTTTTGGAGTAATGAAAGTAATTCTTCTTTCAAATATCCAAGTAACTCAGTGAAGCTTGCATCACTCCATCTATATTTTGCCTTCATGTTGTATAATTTTAACACTGCTGACAATTTTGATTTACTATAACTAGCATATAACAGTGTCTCCACATCACTTTTCAACTTGTCAAACATTTTTGAGAAATCCTCGAGGTCCTCTTCAATCACCTTGGCCATCTGTTCGAGCTAATCTTCTTCAAGTGTGCATGCATTAAAATCATCAAGAGATGATGCACAGCTCTCACTATGCTTTTGGCTACAACCAATATCATTCCTTGTCTCACTATACAGTGTTTAACACTTGTAACTTTAATCCATACCATTAATCACTAAGTGTTCTTCACAAGTATCTAGACTAACCTGCCTCACAAGATTGCACTTTAAACACAAGCAAACAATTCTAGCAGGGTCCTCCGTATGCTTAACTGCAAACTTAATAAAATCTACCACCCCATCCCAATATTCCTTGAATAGACAATTGGCAGATGTCCATTCCTTTTCCATAGTTCCTAGAAAGATTAAGAGAAAAATATAATTAGTGACTTTGATTACTCCTAGATAGTGGGAGAGTAGATACAAGGATCAATCAATCAATAAGTCACCAACCACATGTTTGCACATTCTCTCTTTAATCTTGTTTAAAACTAATAATTACATTTTAATGCTAGCCATTGAAATAATTTTGGTAGCATAACGATTTAAAAAAGAGTTTCCCAGACTTAATGAGTTAAAAAAGAGAGTTTCTCAAGTTTTAAACCCTCTATTTATTCAAAAATTTCATCATTCACAAGTACTCATGTAATATTTATATCCAATTAAATTATCCATAGCAACAATTAATACAAAAATGTCATCCTAAAAATCTAATAGAACTCAATCATACCTAATTAAGTTATCCAACAACAAAATTATCACCATCACCACAACAAGGGAAGCAAATTTTTAACAAATTCATATAATGATCAACAGTAAAATAATTTTTATATAATCCTGAATTTAATTTCATAACTAACAAAGAATCAAAAACCAAAAGCTATATACATCCAGTCACAAGACCATAGTTCTAATGAACAAAAATTTTATATTCCAATCGCTAATTCCAATCAACTCCCTAATTATAATCAATTGACAACAATGTCATAAGAAAGAAGGATAGGCCAACTTACTTGAGAGAGGTAGAGCACGAGGATGAAGAAGAAGAGTAGGGGGAGGAGGAGAGAAGATAACATTTTCCACTGTTAAAAAGCAAGGAGGGGAATTTCAAGTCGGATTTACCCTAAATACTAAACCTAAAAATGAATTAAATAGATGAAAGAGAAATTAAACTTACATATGGAGGACGGAGAATGAATCCAAAATAAAGTCTTGGATGAACGAACCACACACAAACCTCAAAAAATGGAACCCACAAGCAAAACCTAAGAAAAATTGAGTGTAAATCTATGTTTTTAGGCAATTTTATGACGGAAAATGATTTTCAAGCAGCCTAGGAATGTTTTTAAAAATGTTCCAGTTGTAGAAATGTAAATTTAAAAAGTAATACTTGACGGTTATTTTGTAATAACCGTCCAGGATCTCTTAGTTAACACTTGTTACTAAGACAACCATCAAATAAAAAGCAAACATACTTGATGATTCTAAATAAACAAGCGTCAAGTAATTAATTTTTTTCATTTTTCTATTTAAATTATATATTTAAACCTTGTTTATAAATAATTGTCAAGTATATTAAAATATACTTGACGGTTATATGTAAACAAACATCAAATATATTTATAAAAAAATAATCATAGATAAAGATATATTTGATGGTTATGGCAATATAACCGTCAAATATATACTAAATACTTGACAGTTGTTCAAAACAATTATCAAGTATTTAGCGCCTTTTTTATTTGTCGTTTTACACTTATAACCGTCAAATATAGGGTATCATATTTAGCTTATTTTGTTGTAGTGAAAATGACTAATGGCTTCAAACACAAGTTAGGTGAAGGAGGCTGTGGTTATGTCTATAAAGGTAAGCTTTGAAGTAATCACGATGTCACTGTTAATTTACTGGAAAGTCTAAAGCCAATGTCCAGGATTTCATCAATGAAGTTGCCACTATTAGCAATGTTCATCATGTCAATGTGGTGCAGGTGATTGGGTTTTGTGCTAAAAGAAATAAGCAAGCTCTTGTTTATGAGTTCATGTCTAATAGATCTCTTGATAAGTACATATTCTTGGAAAAACAGGAGAACAAGTCCATCAATTTCAAGAAAATATTTAATATATCTCTTGGGATTGCTCGAGGAATTGAATATTTACATCAAGGATGGGATATGCAAATTCTACACTTCAATATCAAACCTCACAGTATCCTTCTTGATGAGAACTTTAATCCAAAAGTTATATATTTTAGATTGGGAAAATTGTACTTATAAGATAATAGTATTGTATCTTTAAAAAAATGCAAGGGAACATTCGGATACATGGCACTTGAATTTTTGTACAAAAACATTAGAGGGATATCGCGTAAAGTTGAACTTTATAGTTTTAGGATGTTGCTGATGGAAATGGCAGGGAGAAGAAAGAACACAATTTTCATTGAACATTCTTAGCAAAAATATTTTGCCAAATAGGTCTATGACCAGTTTGAGGAATCAATAGATGAGGGCAATACCTCATATGAGGAAAGGAAAATTACAAAGAAGATGATTACAATAGCTTCACATTGCATATAGATGCTGTAATATTCTCACTCCATTAAACACAGTTAACCAATATAGCTCATGGTAATCAAAGACTTGACTCAAAAAGGTGATTACTAAGCTTTAGTTCAAATTCAAAGGATCCCAAGTTTTCTAAATAACAATGAGTTTAAATCAATCAAAATCCTTCATATCAGAGTAAAATAAATTTCAAAAGCATGAGATACCTCAGAGGAGTGAAAGAAGTCAAAAACGATTGAAAAACAAAAATTATACTGTGTTATAGGGCAATGCACCGTGGTTCGTGCACACTGTGCCACGGCCTGTTGCTCTCTGCGCCATGTACTGCAGCTCAGGCGCCATGCGCCATGGCGTGTTGCATGAAAAATTAGCAGATTCTCCTGTCATTTGACAGCAGAATCGGGGAACTTCCAATGCACCCCAATTCTTTGTTCGACATCCGATTGACGTAATCTAGGTATCTATGGAAAGCTCTTAACATGAACTAATTAGTGGCATAGGTTTCACTTCCAAAACAAGTTACACTAGGAAGTTGGATACCCAAACACATTTTAACCACTTTTCACAACTTTTACACAAAATGAGTGTCCAAAGCCTTTCCTAACACTTGGACCATGTCCATTAGACTGAGGACTACTAGTACAACATGTTACACACATTGAAATCACAGTATAACAAAAATTCACTCCTTAACCGCTTTTTACCAAAAATAAAGGGGGAGGTAAATTGGCATTACTTTACACCCAAAACAATCAAAACATGCTTAAATATCTATTTCTATACTTGAACTAGTAATTTAGCCCTATTAACAAATATATATCAATATACACAAAGACTCAAGGCCTAAAATATAAATCTAACATTCCCAACAATAAAATGGTACAAGTGTGATGGCATGTATCCTAGAATTGGCAAACATATACTATTACACAAAATAAACTAAGCTAGAGGCATACAAAAAGGAATATGCTAATTCCTAGCCTCTTTAGCCTTCTCCCTCTCAGCACTAGAGCTAGAGCTTGAAAAGTGTTAAATAAAAGGGGTGAGTCTAGCCACTCAATAACCAAGCTTAAACATACTCTATACAGTTATATATCAATTATAAACTAAGTACATGCATAAGGAACCAAGTATGTAAAACATGCTCAGACATATCATATTTGTCATTTAACCTTTAATAACTTCTTTAACTCACATATTCTAAGTGCATTATAACTATATTCTCATATATGTGATCTTGACCCATTACTCATGCGACTTGCCACAACTTAACATATGTAACACGTCATATATTTATATAGGAAATGATTAACTAACCTTATATCCCTTTTATTTCCTTAGATTGAAACTATGGGCTATAACACTAATTAGGACTCCGTCCGTGTGACTGGCCTACCCAAACTCACTAATCGTGAGGTGTGACCTAGCCAAAGATCACATGACTCACTCTCGGACCACGGCTTCCCCCATTCTTGAATCTCTGGGGTGTCTCATATCCTAAGCTATTCTCCTCATTGAACCGGTGGAGATAGCTAGGTTCTAGTCCCTCGACAAATTGTAGGACAAGGCTATATCCCTGTGCACCAAAAGGCAGCCTAAATATCATATAAATTTTTTTCTACTCCCAATCCCTAAGCGAATTCCTGCCACTGATTATGCCATAATCAATACTCACTCATTTTCACGTTTTTATTTTCGTTTATTCATTATCACAATAATCACATTGGGATCATGATCATGCACTACCCAAGTATGTATTCTCATCATTTTCTCAACATTATTCTCACTTATCTCAAAATTCATTTCTCATTAACACACATCTCTCTCACACAATCATCACATTCATTTTCCAAAGGCATATGCAAGTTCATAATTTGAAAACCATCTTGATTTCGCATTTGTATTTCGAACCAAAAATAACATTATGCACATTCAAATTTTCATACACCTATTGAAGCTAATATATGCTTTCACATTAAGAATCAATTCATGCATGCAACATTCATGATTAGAAATAAATTTATAATCAATTAACATATAACTATCTAAAATAGGGTTCCTCTAGTTACCTTAAACCTTTGATAGGTTAAAGGTTTATCCCTCAATCTACTAGCTTCCAAGCTTGAATTTTCCAATCCAATAGGTGACCAAGAGCTAAATACTACAATCAACTAAATTGAATTTCACCAGCATTACTACCTCAAGCATTAAACCCTTAATTTTCACTTCTAAATTGCCCAACATTCACTCCACAATAATTTGAGCATATGCCTTGGGTTTAATTATTACCTTTAATCTCTAATAATATTAATGAACCATTAAATTCTCATTAATGACATCACAATCTTCTAACCACCCATAATAAATGAGATTTTTGAATATTAATAGTGCCCAACAACTCAAGACACCAAAATTCATTATACCTAGGTTTAGGTACTCTAATCTATTTCCATTAACTCTATTTGAGTCAATAAATTTAGACCCATAACTCATATAGACTAAAAATCCACTTCCACTATCAAGCCCTAACTATAAACTCATAAATGTGGAAGAAGTGGGGAGATTAATGAGTGTGATACTTACCTTGAGTGTTTCTAGCCTCCAAAATACTCCCAATTTCATCCACAAACAAACCCTAGCAGAGCATTAGCGCGTCTCTCCATTTTTTATTTTCTCTTCTTCTTTTTTCTGCCTCATTTTTACAACTGATATCTACAGAAAATGGCCACGACCGTAGCAGACGCATAATACACCACGGTGCATGGCACAGAGAGGTCCTCCCTTACATCAGAAGTGTCTGTACACCACGGTGGACGATCACCACGTCGCGATGTGTGGCACAGCAACATCACTCTTCATTTTTCTCCTCATTTTGATGCCCGGGTGGCCCGCCTTGGTACCGAACCCATAATTAGGGCTAAAATACAATCAAATATGATTATTAGATCTCCTTGACCACATACCACTTCAACTTACTTAATTACCTTAATTAGACTTAATTAATCAGGGGATCAAAATTGGGATGTTACAGATGTATCTTAGTGATCGACCCTCGATGAAAAAAGTGATAAAGATGCTTGAGGGAGAAACTAAGCTCTAAGGAGCTCTGCCACCCTAAATTTATCTAACTTAATTGGCAAGAAGGGTTACAAAAGAGGATATAGTAGTACTCATGACAATTTTAGTTTGCAATGAGTTATTGTTTGCAAAGAACCTGTAAAACTAACATAATTGTTAGCATGTTCAATGTTTTCTTAGCATTTTGATTTACTGGACTTTAGGCTTTTAGAAGAATTACATAGTCATCCAGTAATATTTCTCTTTATTAGTTATGGATTTTGAAAACAATTTGGATTAATATTGTTTGATGACATAATTCTGACGGATAGTTTAAGCATATGTTGATATAATTAAACCAATATTAATAGTCTGACAAAAAAAAATCCGATATTAATAGGTCTTCCTAAAAAACAGAGTTACGGAAGATAGAGCTAAGCTCCACATTATATTTGATAATACAATTTATTTTCTATCCTTTGCGTGGAAACTCCTCCTAGGATTGATTAATTGGTAGTGATCGATGGGATCTTTCTGTCAGTTGGAAAGGGGTTACTAGAAAGGATGTTGTTATAAATCATCAATAATAGTAAAATAGCTTGTGTGTATTCAATGCTTCTTTAGTATTGTGATCGTTTAGCCTGATTATTGTCATCTGGTCGTGCCTAACATGTAATGAATCTTAACATGTATTGAAATTCTAGATGAAAAGTAGAAAAAGAAAAAATAGTGTACGTCGCACCTAAAATCTCAAGAACAAATAAGTGAATAGCAGTGGAAAGACACCTCTTTTTAATTTAAAACCTCAATATTTAAATTTACGAAATCTTTCATTTTATAATATACTCCCTGCAGTCATTAATTTAAGACAATTTTCAATTTTTTTTGGTTTTTAATATAAGTTAAAGATAGAATAATTAATATTTTTTTCTAATTTTACCATTATTTATTTTTTAAAAACTACCATATTAAGGATATAACTATTTTTTTTTAATAAGTGCGAAGTTTGTTAACTACTTTATATCAAGGACTGAAGAGAATATTAGTTATTAATTTTAATTTTGTCCACTATGAGATTTCTTATATTGACTTTTAAGTCCACTCATGTTTGATAAATATGTAGCTAATAATTTCATGTCTTATTATAGGTGTCTAGAAAATAAAAATATTTAACTTAATTACTACGAGCCGATCTTCTTTTGTGATGAAACTTATCGCATTGCCGGATTCTGAATATCTAAAGCAAGTGTCTACAATATATGTCTAATTAATGTGACCCACAAACATTATTATTTTGCATAATGGTAAAATGCTGTCTTGTTTAATGTTTAGAATCTTGCCAATATAGTCGGTTTCTCTAATTAATGTCTCTCTTTTTCTGGAAACTTCATGGGTATTTCCCTTGTCACTTTGTTCAAAATTTGTCCTCAACAATGAATTCAATGATATTAAAGCACGTCAATTGCTGTTGACTTAAAGTCAGTTATTTGGCTTTTTTATTTTCATCTTCTTATGGTTCCATCCAAGCTGTTGTCCAGTATGCGTCAAATCGATTTTCATCGATATATAATTATATAATCAAGCTAAAAAAATTATAGCAGTATGCGTAATTATTTTTCATTTTAATATATTTAATATTTTAATAATAAATAAATAGAAACAATTGAAAATATAGCTTTCTTATATTAATATTTATTGAATTATGTAGATTCAATTTATTTGTTTTGACTTTATAGTTAATTTATATTATATTTTATTAAAATCCTCATATTATCATTATTATCTCCATTTCCGTTGAAAATTCTTGTGCCATTCATTAATGGGCGGTGGAGGTGGGTTGGTGCAAGGAATTGACTCAACTCAACCATTATTATCAATGAATCACAATAATCCAAACTACATCTTAGTCAAGGCCTGGATAATGCATTGAATTAAGGGGGAAATTTCAAAAGTCTTTTTTTTTTAACGTTTAATATAAAATTGTTGTACAATTCAGGAAAAAAAATCAAAACAAATTCAAAATAGGCCACTTGACAAAATTAAACTCCGATGGACTGTATCTTTTATTTTTTTTATTTTCAAATATAATTCTTAATTAACAAGAAGTTAAAAAAAATCTCATGTACGCTTTTATTTTATATATGTCTTACTCTTTTGAAGTCCTGTAAAGATTTTTATAATAAATAAAAAAAATAAACAGTCAAAAGCTGATAGTTTTAGATTTAGGATTATAGATGAGAGAAATAATAATATATATCAAGAATGGAAAATCACAAAGAATATTATAATAGCTTCCCGTTGCACACAAATGATCAACCCTCGATGGAAAAAGTTAATAGAGCCTTGAGTAAAATGTTGAATTGACCTCCAAAAAAATAATTACACACACACACACACACACACACACACACACACATTACATAGTGTCCCCATTTCTACGTAGTTTTCCCTTTTGTCAATATATGGTAGAATTGCTTCAATTAATGCGTCTTCTTCTTTTGGCCAAAAAAATAAAAACCCTTCCTAGAAACTTCAAAAAATAATTTTTCCTTATCCCTTGTGGAAAAATTGGTATCAATATTGAAGTCAGTAGAAATAAGTTTCATCAATTATGGTTGACTAAGAGCCAATGATTTATCTTTTTGTTTTCATTTTGTATAACCTAGAAAGGGATCTCATGACGACTATGAATATTTTTACTTTTTCTTTTTCTAAATAATAGTATGCTTTAAAATCTGTACTTATTTATCAGTTTTTTCTTTAATGTTTCAATTCTGAATCTTTATCTACTAAGCATTAGGATAGAGAAGCCATTCACATATATGCATATAGTTTGCATTCCTTCTCCTGTACAGAAGGATCATATATTTCTTTAACGACCGTAAATTATGATGTGGCTTTTGTGAACCATGTGGCTTGTAAATACTGTACTGCAATTTTTTTTAAAAAAAAATCTGTTTACAAACTCTGGGAACAACGGAGGAGAATTTATTCTTATTTATAACCCTGCAGAATTTTTTCCATTGCTAAGCGGGTATGATCATATTTTGAACCTTGTATCAACAAGAAGCTAAAGACTGGCAACAAATCTAAACTCAGACTTACACTTAACCCAGCTCATTATACAAGAAAGAAAAACAATGCGCAAATAGTTAGTATATATCCAATCATCTAAACTTCACTCTATTTCAAAAATGACTAATAACTCTAGTTTCAATCTCCTTGCTCCATTAACAACTCTTGTTCTGGTTGCATGTGTGGACCCAAAAGGATTAGGAGGCAAAATTAGCTTTTCATCATCCCCTTCCAACATTTGAACCACATTCTTCATGGTTGGACGATTCACTGGATGCCATTGGATGCGCCAAAGTCCAATAATAGATAGCTTTCTTGCAATTTTAGTGTCCTCCTCTCCTTCTATATGGATTTGTATGTCTTCATTGTTCTCTAGAAGATTATAAATCCATTGTGGGTAGTAAACTTATTCAGTATTTTCTGCAGTGGCATCTGTGATTTTCCTCATACCAACCATTTCAAAGGGCAACATGCTAAAACTGTAAACATTTGATTTGTAGAATACATTGCCAAAATTTCGAGAAAATATCCCATGTGCAATGTAGCCCAAAGTGCCCCTAGATGTTGCCATTGACACAATGCTTTGATCCTTCGAACACAGTTTGGCCGAATTGAAATCAAATATTTTAGGCGTGAACTTTTCATCTAGAAGAATGTTGTGAGGTTTGATATCAAAGTGAAGAATTCCTTTATCACAATCTTCATGAAGATAGTCAATTCCTTTGGCCATGCCAAGAGCAATATCATGAAGCTGTGCCCAACCCAGAAAAAGGTCCTTTCTGTCGGCTGTAGTTATGAATTTCTGTAATGAACCATTAGGTAAAAATTCATAAAACAACGCTCGTCTGAATCCATCTGCACAATAGCCAACCAAGCGAGCAACATTGACATGGTGAATTTGACACATTGTCTCCATTTCATTGATGAACTCTCGTCCATTTCCTGTTGAAGTCTTTAGGAGCTTAACAGCAACCAGAATTTCATTAGATAGCTTCCCTTTAAAGACAGTTCCTTAAGCTCCTTGTCCAAGTTCATCCTTGAATTGATTTGTGATTCTCTTTATATCTGTATAGGAGTATCTAGCTGGCCTATGTGCTTTATAGTCCTCCAAAAGCTCTGATTTTCTTGTAACCCTGCCTCTTCAGGCTAGCTGCATAGACCCAATAAATAATAACTCCAACAAATATGAGCAGAAACGGACCTAGGATTTCACCTGCCAATACAGCAACATATGCAGTATTGTTAAATTGATATTGTGGATCTTTTATCTTCAATACGCGAAATAAATCGTTTGCTTAAGAATATTTACCAGCAAGTTCTATCTTTTATGGTGGACCTGAAAAAATAAATAGAGTTCATATCAGCTGTACATTGATTTTAAACTCACAATTCATGAAGTTATTATAATTGAAGGAAAAATTATACCTTTACGATGGCTTTCGATACATTCAGGTTCACGTTCAACTTTGTCTTCTCTCAATTTACACCGCCCTCCTTTTTCTTCACAGTGTCTGCAATCTCGTTCGAGCCAAGATAGACTTATTACAGGGTCACTGTCAATAAATGATTCAGGCACTGATCCATGATGCTCTCTATGCACGGCATAGCTAGAACTTCATAGCCAGGAACATCGAGGCAAGAAAAGTCCCCCCATTGTCCAAATTCTGAATTTCTACGAGACGTCCCTGAATAGTTGAATAATGCATGTCCACCTGATTCATAATAATAAGTTGACCGAAAAGGAGATGCATATAAAGTGAGATGAGCGAGGCATCCATCAGGATCAGACACAGTTAAAAACTGTGATTTATAGTCTTTTCCTTTAACGAAAACCATGACAGAGAAAGGCGGCTCGAGCACTGTCTTGTTCGTTTCAGTAATCATAGCCACACGCTTCTGGCTGTTTTCCTTTTGAGTCTAAAGGGGTATCGAATCTCTGGTCCATAAATACTGCACCTTGATTGTATGCATGGATCATGGAGATCAGGTTCTGCAAAATAGTTAGAAAGAAACAGAGGAATAAGAACAGGACGGCCAATCGGCCATGCTTGACATGCAAGTGCTGTTTCATTTATATTTTGCTCTTCAGAAAAATCGTTATGTATAAAGCTTGTACTTGAAACCAAACATACAATTATGTGCAAGTTTGAACAATATAGAAAGGAAAAGCAATCACCCCCTAGAGATTTGGAGTTGCAAGAAATTTCCCGGAAAAATGATGGAATGAATGGGAGAATTCCTTCCTCAAGGAATGAAACCAATTTTCAAACCTTGCATTATCTTCGTTTACACAATAAGTCCACATGCAATTCATCAATTGCTTGGCGGTGGTGGTCCAGTGGGACTTATTATTGACTCTAAAGGCACCCATAATTGATGTCTTTAAGTCAAGCCGTCTGATATGGATTCATTTTTTTGGCCAAAGTCTGATAACTCTAAAGGCATTGGCTTGGACAAATTCTCAAGACTTGCATTTCGTACTGCATTGATGTTAACTCCAAAACATTGTCTTGATGAATTATTTTATTATACAGCATCTGGTGTGTATCTTGTGAATCTATTGCAAGGTTCTTTCTGGGGACTCTTCCATTGTGTTCAATATTATACAACTGACATTAAGTGGAGAAGCAGAGAAGAAAAGCAATGAAGGATCAAGACTGGTCTTCCAAATACGCTATCCCTCCTTCTGGAGACCAGAAACAAAATATGATACGAAGGAAAAATAATGGCAAAAGTTAATTAGAATCCAAAATAATAACGGTATACACCATCTAATAGACATAACGAGAATCCAGTAAATCTATAACAAAGGACATAGAAATTTAAACTTAGAATTACTCAAATGTTTCACCGCTGTATAGGGACAATGTAGGACGAGGCATACAAGCGGAGGTACAGAAACGCGTTGTAGAATCAATTGAAGCTACAGAAGGCCAAATCATTGACTCCAAGTCAACCTATAGCACAGGATCACTAAATTTCTATTGGCGACAATTTTTCAATAAAGTGATAATGAAATACTCGGGGAAGTGTCCAGGAAAAGTTCAGGCATTTAAAGCTTTAGTATTGTCTGGTTTGTTTCAGTACTGTGTAACCAAACGCAATCGAAGCTACAAAATAAATGTAGACACACAGTCTGCGAGGGTAAATAACCAAATGCGGTTCAGGCCACGAAATCAAACACGAGTATAAAGCTCATGAATACCAAACGTGAAAACAAAGCTTACGAAACAAATTAGCTAGTGTTTAACCACAGCGCGCTACGAGCTAACAGAACTGACATTAGCAGCAGTGTTCTGTTTAGAGTCATCTTAAAATCACGTTTCAAACATGCGAGAAAAATAATTATTGCTATAATAAAATTTTCATTCTCAATACCAAACTCGCATGAGTTGTTTCAAATCTCAAAATTTGTGAAAACATACTTTATAGCTATTACACTAAACTTACAGTATTTGAGTAGTCAATACATTTCAAAACTTAACAACTATATAAGAGTGCTTTCATCAACCTTGGGAATGCACTTTTGAGAATAAATAAATGCACATATCATAATTCATTTGTCCTTTATTAATAATCCATAATTTTTAAAATTAATGTAATTCATAAAAATAAAATGTTTCAATAAAAGTATATGACAATAAAATAAATTAAAAGGAATGCTATTCACTTACTTGTCAGAACTTCAAATTCTCAAAGATATCCATTTCTTTAATTTTAGTCAGGATCCTGTTCTTCTTCACACCCTCAATCACCAATAATAGCAAAGGCAACAAAGGAGACAGAACCTTAGATCAGCAATTCAGCTCTCACTCCACCCACTACTCAAACCCACACACGAATGGCAAGCCAGCACGAGGAACGACAAAGCCCACCAAAGACAGAAACGATGAAGAACCTGTTGGCAAGGTGGCAACGACCACGACTAACGCCGGTGAGAATGAGGAATTAATGAGAAAGGGGAGTCGATGATGGCACTCTAGATTTTTCTCTCTCTCTCTCTCTCTCTATGCGAAATCGTGACTGAATAAGGAGAAGGGAAAGAGAAAAATATAAATCTGATGAAGGAAAGGGTATATTGGTAATTTTGTAAAGCTGAAATTACAAAATGAACCCCCGTTTTTTTTTTTAAATTCTTGGTTATTACAAAGGTTAAGATTCAAGTATACGAAACTACATAGATACATCAATCTTGTAAGGACTAAAAATACAAATACAAACTAAATCATACAAGGCTATTACATAGGAAGAATTGATTTGTTGTTAATTACTAAAATTAAAATATCTTGTGCCCAATGAACCTCTGGTCTAAAGCTAAATTTGTATTGAATGCCCCGCGTGCTTTTATATTCTTGATTCTTCAATGGAGGAGAAGGCATCAATCTTATGATGACAATGTTGAGGACTTCCTCTAAAATAATAGCAATTTGATGCCCATCAAGTACTCTTACGCAGAGATCAAAAAAATGACTAATGGCTTCAAACACAAGTTAGGGGAAGGAGGCTATGGTTATGTTTATAAAGCCAATGCACAAGATTTCATCAGTGAAGTTGCCACTATTGGCAGGATTCATCATGTCAATGTGATGCAGCTAATCAAATTCTATGCTGAAAGAAACAAGACAGCTCTTGTTTATGAGTTCATGTCTAATGGATCTCTTGACAGGTACATTTTCTCAAAGAAACAGGGGAATGCGTTGATCAATTTTGAAAAAATATTTAATATTTCTCTAGGGATTGCTCAAGGAATTGAATATTTACATCGAGGATGTGCTTTGCAAATTCTACACTTTGATATCATACCTCACAATATCCTTCTTGATGAGAACTTTAATCCAAAAGTTTTGGATTTTGGATTGGCAAAGTTGTATCCATTAGATAAGAGTATTGTATCTTTGACGAATGCAAGGGGAACATTTGGATACATGGCGCCTGAATTTTTGTACAAGAACATTGGAGGGAAATCACACAAAGCTGATGTTTATAGTTTTGGGATGTTGCTGATGGAAATGGCTTGGAGAAGAAAGAACACAAATGTCATTGAACATTCTTGGCAAACATATTTTGCCAAATGGGTCTATGACCAATTTGAGGAAACAATAGATGAGGGTAATACCTATGACAAGGAAAGGGAAATTGCAAAGAAGATGATTACAGTAGCTTCACATTGCATACAGATGTATCCTGGTGATCGACCCTCGATGAAGAAAGTGATAGAGATGCTTGTGGGAGAAACCGAGCTCCAAGAAGCTTTGCCACCCTAAATTTTATGTAACTTAATTGGCAAGAAGGGTTATGAAAGAGGATAAGGGACTCATGACAATTTGAGTTTAGAAAGAGTTGTTATTTGCAATAAACCTGTAAAACTACTATAATTGTTAGCATGTTCAATGTTTTCTTAGCATTTTGATTTACTAGACTACAGGCTTTTAGTAGAATAACGTAGTCATCAAGTAAGATTTCTCTGTGGTTATGGATCTTGAAAACAATTTGGATTGGTTGATGACATAAATTCTGATTGATAATTTAAGTATACGTTGGTATAATTAATCCAATAGGTCTCCCAAAAAAACAGAGTTACAGAAGAGAGACTAAGCTCCACATTACATTTCATATTACAATTTATTTTCTATCCTTTGCGTGGAAACTCCTACTTGGATTGATTAATTGGTAGTATTGGAATGGTTGATGGGATCCTTCTGTCACTTGGAAAGGGATTCCTAAAAAGGATCGATGTTGTCGTAAATCATCAATAATAGTAAAATAGCTTGTGTGTATTCAATGGTTTTTTAAAATTTAATTTACCAGATAAAGATAGAGTTAGCATGGTTGCCATTTAATTTGGTCATCCCTAACATGTAATAAATCTTAACATGTATATAAAAATCAAGAAAAAAAGTAGCAGAAAAAATAGTATACATTGTGTCCAAAATTACAAGAACAAATAGGCAAATAGCAGTGGAAAGATGCCTCATCTTAATTTTCATTTTATTATATTCTCCCTCTAGTCCTTAATATGAGACAAATTTTAAAATATATTTTTGGTTTTTAATATAAGTCAGAGTAATTAATATTTTTTCTAATTTTACTCTTATTTATTTATTTTTTTAATAACAACAATTTATTATGGCTATTGATTATAAAGAAGAGTAAAATTGGAAAGTTACATATGTTTAAAATAATTTTAAGGATATAACTAGCATTTTTTTTTAATAAGTGTGAAGTTTGTTAACTGCTTTACAGTAAGGACGGAAGGGAGTATTAGTTATCAAATTCAATTTTATCCAATATGAAATTTCTTATATTGACTTTTAAGTCTACTCATGCTTGATAAACATCCTAGCTAATAATTTCATGTATTATCTTGTTTGGTTTCTATAAAATAGACATATTTAACATTCTACAGGCCCATCTTCTTTTATGATGAAACTCATTGTATTGATTGGTGTGGTTGGAATGGTTGATGAGATCGTATGTGCCAGATTCTGAATATCAAAAGAAAGTGTCCACGATATATGTCTAATTAATGTGACCCACAAACATTATGTTTTTGCACAATCGTAAAATGCTGTCTTAATGTTTAGAATCTTGCCAATAAGTGGATAAGTGGGTTGCTCTAATTAATTTCTCTCTTTCCCTGGAAACTTCATGGGTATTTCCCTCGTCACTTTGTTGAGAATTTGTCCTCAAAAATGAATTTAATGATGTTAAAGCACATCAATTGCGGGTTGACTTGAAGTCAATGAGTGGCCTTTTATTTTCATCTTCTTATGATTCCATCCTAACTATCATCCGACGTCAATTATACGACATATCGATTTTCATCAATATATAATAATGTAATCTGGCTAAAAAATTATAGCAGTATAATTATTTTTCATTTTAATATATTTAATAATAAATAAATAGAAACAATTGAAAATGTAGTTTTCTTATGTTTAATATTTATTGAATCGTGTAAATTCAATTTATTTGTTTTTATTTAATTTATATTATATTTTATAGAGCTGTAGAATGAAACAAAATCCTCATATTATCATTATGATCTCCATTTCCGTTGAAAATTCTTGTGGCAGTCATTAATGGGTGGGGGGCGGTACATGGCATTGACTCAACTCAACCATTATTAATTTCTTTAATTATCAATCACCCACAATCATCAAAATACATCTTAATCTTAATTATAAGGTAAAGTTTTGAAATCCTACTTGATTCTAAATGCATGACAAATATATGGTTGTTGATTTTAACCTTAACCCCCCCTACTGCATCAAGTTTGTTACCATGTTTTTAATTTCTATACAACAATTTATTAGAGTCATTAATTTCAATGAAGGCAAAATTTGAACGTTACACATATTTTTTTTTTACAAGTTTAATTTCCTGCATATCAACTACTCCTTCCATTTTTATTTATTAAAAAAAATTATATCATACAATTTAAGAAAATCAGTTAACTATACTAACTATGTTTTAAAATAAAAGAATTGGACTATAATATTCTTCATTAATTATGTTAATCAAACTTTTATTAATTATTTCTTATGCATAACTGGTAAAATTATGAGGGATAATTTAACAATTTGCAATAAATGCTTATTGAAAAATGTGAATTTACTTATATAAAAAAAAAGTTAAAAGTGACTGTTTCTCTTATAAATAAAAATAAAGAGAGCATCACTTGCTGATTATTAGATATTTGCTCACAAACTGTTAGTCAATATTTTTTATTTATGCCAAGATCTCTTTGCCAAGAAGCTTCTTGGATTATTTTCCAAGAAGTTATCATGAGGACCTGAAAACGTGTATCTGGCTTTATTGATGCATTTCTAGATAGTGAAGCTTCAAACAAACTAAAAGACTCAAGGAGTTTCGTTAGTTTATGCAGTGCATACAGACTTTGAGAACTATCACCTCGGTTTGTAGACTTGTTTCTACCTTTCTGATACTTCACAATGACAAACGAGAGAGAGTATGTTAGGTGGAGAGAGAGAGAGAGAGAGTAAAAGAGAGAGAGAGAGAGTCGGTGGAGAGAGTAAAAGGGATCTTAGGTCTAGAAATTTCACTTCCTCCGTATACAGTAGTCACTGGCATTGGTGACTACCGAGGTTCCGTCCGCCGTTGCTTGTTGATTGAGTGTGTGAGTATGTGGCTTCCTTCTTCCCTGCCGTGATGCCATCTGGTGTGTATGCGGGCTTGAGCTGCAACTTGCTTTATCCTCTGTTATGGGTGTTATAAAAGAGCACGCTAAACCTTCTCCTTCTTCCTCCTTGAATCGTTGCTGCTTTTTTTCAATTTTAGCTGTTATTATCGTCGGTATGCTTGCCTCTACTCCATCTGTCGTTGGTCAGTCAACTCGTGATCTTTGCACTCTGTTTTTCTTTATTTATTTCAGATTATCGAGCTTTTTCTCCCTTCTTTATCCAGGTGCATGTGTGAGTATTTAGATCTTCCTTTTCTTTATTATCACTAGTGATTATCGTTGGAAAGAGTTGGAGACTTGTGCTGCACCCGTTGCTCCGGCTATCTTTCATGTTCTTTGTCTCTGTTTTTTCCTCTTCATTTTCTGCTTTAGTTCTATCTGTGGCGTCACCTTCGAGTAACAGCTGGGATGAGAAACCAAGTTGCCAGAGCTGCGGCAGTGCTGTTATGAGTATGGATTATTATTGTTGATTCATTTCCTGTGTTTCCTTGCGAGTAGTGCCCAGTTTTCTGCTTCCCTGTTCTGCTGCAAGCTTCATTTTCTTCTTCTCTCTCCTTTATTGTCCATTGCCATCTGGGTTAAGGAGGTGAGAAATTTTGAACTCTCCTATTGTTAATCTACTGTGTCGTGAGAGTAAGAGATTAGGACATGTGTGCTATGCGTATACGTGAAATGCAGAAGTAGAGTTTGTGAGTGCTACTGTTACTGTTTGGTATGTGTAATCATGGCAACCTCACATTGTTCTGTCATTATTCATGCTGTTACGTAGGGAGAAGAAGACTGAAATTTGAGCTAGAAATTCATCTAACTTGGAAATAATATATGATATATGTGAGTTGAGGATTGGGATTTCAAAATTTATTCCCTTTGTGACTGTGCATACATGCATTAAAAAAAACAAAAACAAAGAGAAGAAGAGAGGAGGAATTTCTATTTAAATGAATATTGTGGTTATGCAAGGAAGCAAGATGATATTGTAGATTGAGATTCCAATTAGAAATTATGGAATTAGTGATATTGCAAGGTCTCAATGAAACTGAAAATTTAGGAAGGAAAATATCAACATTAACTTAAGCAATTATGTATGTATGTTGTTTGGTAAAATACCCAGGACAAATTTATTTATTTATTTATTTGTTTATTTATATTCTAATAGGGTGTGCAGAAGAAAGGGAACCTGACCAAAATTAAAAGAAAGGATATCTTTAAAAATTTTAAAGCTCCAACGAGTAAGTGAATAGCATTCCATTTAATATTTTTATTTTTATTTTAATAGCCTCTTCCTGAAATATTTTATTCTTATGAACTATATTAATTATGAAAATTATGAGATATCAGTGAAAGACAAACGAGTTATGATATATGCATTTATTGATTCTTACAAAGATATTTCCAAGTTTGATGAAAGTATTCTTGTATAGTTGTTAAACTTTGAAATTTATTGGATACTCAATTAATACAAATTTATGATTTTGACAAACGTTGAGATTTGGCACAATTCATGCGAGTTTGATTTTGAGAATGAAAATTTAAATTCAAAATAATTATTTCTCTCACATGTTGAAACGGGATTTCTAAGAGAACTCTATACAGAACACTGCTGCTAACGGCAATTCTGTTAGCCCGTAGCGCGCTGTGGTTAAACACTAGCTAGTTTGTTTCGTGAGTTTTATTCTCACGTTGGATATTCATGGGCTTCGTACCCGTATTTGATTTCGTGGCCTGAGTCGTGTTTAGTTACTTACCCTCGTGGGCTGTGTGTCCATGTTTGATTCGTAGCTCTGGCTGCGTTTGGTTACTTACCCTCGTGGACTGGTGTGTCCACGTTTTTCGTGGCATAAGCCGCGTTTGGTTATTTACCCTCGTGAACTGAGTGTTCACGTTTGTAACCTGTTCTGTTGAGTTCTCAAAATTTTAAATGTTGATTAATTTGAGTTATATGAGAGCAGATGGTTTTCTTTTAAGCATGATAACATAAATTGTTTTCTACTTATTCTTATTTTTCAAATATGATTATGACTTATATGCTCATAATTTGGTGGAATTACTTTCAATTATTTGACACCATTATTAGAGACTGTCAATTTAAATTTTTAAGAATTTTACAATGGGAATGCTATTCACTGAAAAAATTATTTGACTTCAGATTGGTTAGCTGATGCCGATTCCACCAGCGACCTCTAAAAGGGCAACTAGCTACAGTGGGTGGATATTTTGATTGGTATTATTGCCTTTATGTAAATATATAATTTGTATGTCTTTTTGATTTAAGAGAAAGAGTAGATGCTCCACATAGGTTGTTGATAAACTTTATTTTTGATCTGTATATTGGTTGCTGGCTGGAAGGAGCTACGCTCCTGAGTTATACTGTTATCTGTCAGAATTTTGTTGTAGAATTTTTGGGAGATCCTAATTACAAGAGAGGTTCTGCCGAAATTTTACAAAAATATCGATACTCTCTTATGATATTGAATTTAATAGTTATTTTAATTCTCATAGGATTTGATTAAATTTTGTTCCTTTCTTTTGTAAAATGAAATAAATGTTTATTTTGAGGCTTACGGGAATTGTAAGTGACTCATACCCGTACCAGTCACCCTCTATTTTGGGGCGTGACAACTAGTCTGTGAGAACAACAGAACTGTATTGTATTAAACTATGGGAGGCACTTGGTGCAGGCCATTTACGCCACTAACTCCACCGCTCTGCAATCCATCACCGGTGAAGTTGACGACCACAACTGCTATGCAATCACTCGTCATTCTCTTCCATACAACAATTTCACTCACGCTTTCACAGCCAGAGAGAGACAAACCACACCCCAAAGGTTACGGTTATTATACGGGAGAATTAGTGTTGCTCAGCTGCGAAAACCCAAATCATACTCATCTTTATACGGATATTGTGGAGCCTTGTACAAGCGAAGAGCCAAAAACGCATTATTCTTATGTGCTGTCATCAGGGCGTTATCAAAAAGAATATCTTATGTGGTAGAGTCGTGCAAAATAGATTTGATGGTGAAGGTGTCGCCATGGGGGCCAATGACATGTAATGAGAATTGTTCATATCCACGAGTTCAGAGCCAATAGGTTAAAGGGATTGACATCAAATGGCGACCAAATCGTTGTGGAGACTTGGAAGGAGAGGAAGTAGGTAAATGCTGGTCTGAAAATGCCACAAATATGGTTCTTTGTTGTGATTTAAATCCCCTTTTTGTTGCTCTTCAAGGTAATCACGCACAGTGTTCTTTTTTTCTTTTAAAAAAATAAGAAATAAAAAGAAAAGAAAGATGAAAAAAAGATTATCCTGGTGGGAATCTAACAGAAACTTCTAATGTTTTGAATTTTGACAACGCAGATTTGGCTCTTACGGGATGTCTATAGGCGAGAGAAGCAAAGTTTTCTCCTTGTTGGAAATTTTTTTAGCCCTTTAACGTCATTGTTGGTGCTTTATGAATTTATTATACTTGTTAGTTTGATTCCAATACCTGTAGCTATAAACAATTAGAAAAATGTCAATCCATGAAATTCTTTTTATTTAGTGAATTTAGAACTGATTCCTTTGAGGACTTGTATATATGGAGAACTTGTCGAATTAAATTGTCAAATTAAATTTGTAACTTTACCTTTTCATCAACAATTCTATCAATTTGCAGACCTTCTCTGTTTATGATAGCATATAATCAGTCCATAACCCCAAGACGCATGTGTAAATAGGGTTGAAAACTCTTTAATACCCTGGACTGAAGAATTTTAGAAGTTAACATTGAGGAAATGTAATTTTAGTTACCAAAAAATTCAGGTGTCAACTATTTGTCTTGGTCCTTAAATTTCTTTTAAAACATAATATCTTGTCAGTCCCTGAGCAAGAACGCCTGTCTGTCCTATTTTTTCTTTACTTGGAATTTTAATGAGTCATCAGAACTACATTTGCCTTAATATAGAATATATCTTTTGACAAACAAAAAATTAGCTTGGTTCCTTGCGTGTGCTAAACTCATATCTGGTCATATAAATCTAATTATATGGCAAGAATTGAGTTAATACTAACAATCGAATCTTTTGCACAGTGTTTTTTTGGTCTGTAGCTAAATTTGCACTAGGTGCCCCCCTTGCATTTGTACTTTTGATTTGTCGATGGAGAAGAAGGCATCAATATTATGACGACAATGTTGAGGACTTCCTCCAAAATAATAGTAACTTGATGACCGTCAAGTACTCTTACTCAGAGATCAGGAAGATGACTAAACAAGTTAGGTGAAGGAGGCTATGCTTATGTCTATAAAGGTAGCTTCGAAGCAATTGCGGTGTTGCCGTTAAGTTACTGAGAAAGTCCAAAGCCAATGCCCAAGATTTCATCAGCGAAGTTGCCACTGTTGGCAGGATTCATCATGTCAATGTGGTGCAGCTAATCGGATTCTGTGCTGAAAGAAACAAGAGAGCTCTTGTTTATGAGTTCATGCGTAATGGATCTCTTGACAGGTACATTTTCTCAAAGAAACAGGGGAATGCGTTGATCAATTTTGAAAAAATATTTAATATTTCTCTAGGGATTGCTCCAGGAATTGAATATTTACATCGAGGATGTGCTTTGCAAATTCTACACTTTGATATCATACCCCACAATATCCTTCTTGATGAGAACTTTAATCCAAAAGTTTTGGATTTTGGATTGGCTAAGTTGTATCCATTAGATAAGAGTATTGTATCTTTGACGAATGCAAGGGGAACATTTGGATACATGGCGCCTGAATTTTTGTACAAGAACATTAGAGGGATATCATGTAAAGCTGATATTTATAGTTTTGAGATGTTGCCCATGGAAATGGCCGGGAGAAGAAAGAATACAAATGTCATTGAACATTCTTGGCAAACATATTTTGCCAAATGGGTCTACGACCAATTTGAGGAATCAATAGATGAGGGTAATACCTCAGATAAGGAAAGGAAAATTGCAAAGAAGATGATTATAGTAGCTTCACATTGCATACAAATGTATCTTAGTGATCGACCCTCGATGAAAAAAGTCATAGTGATGCTTGAGGGAGAAATTGAGCTCCAAGAACCTTTACCACCCTAAATTTATCTAACTTAATTGGCAAGAAGGGTTACAAAATTTGATACAGTTGTACTCATGACAATTTCAGTTCAGAATGAGTTATCGTTTTGCAATGAACCTGTAAAACTATTATAATTGTTAGCATGTTCAATGTTTGCTTAGCATTTTGATTTACTGGACTTTCAGCTTTTAGAAGGATAACAAAGTCATCCAGTAATATTTCTCTTTATTAGTTATGGATTTTGAAAACAATTTGGATTAATATTGTTTGAATGACATAATTCTGATGGATAGTTTAAGTATATGTTGATATAATTAATCCAATAGGTCTTCCTAAAAAACGAAGTTACAGAAGATCGTATTAAGCTCCACATTATATTTGATAATACAATTTATTTTATATCCTTTGCGTAGAAAGTCCTCCTAGGAGTGATTAATTGGTAGTGATCCATGGGGTCCTTCTGTCAATTGGAAAGGGACTCATTGAAAGGATGTCGTGGTAAATCATCGTTAATAGTAAAATAGCTAGTTTGTATTCAATGCTTCTTCCTTAGTCTTTTGATCATTTGGCATGATTATTGTCATTTAGTCATGCCTAACATGTATTGAAATTCTAGACGAAACGTAACCACACACACACACACACACACATCACACCTAGAATCTCATGAACAAATAGGTGAATAGTAGCAGAATGACACCTCTTTTTAATTTAAAACCTCAATATTTAAATTTATGAATTCTTCCATTTTATAATATACTCCCTGCAGCCTTAATATAAGACAATTTTTTTAAAAAAATTCAGACTTTAATATAAGTCAAAGTTAGAATAATTAATATTTTTTCTAATTTTACATATTTATTTTTTAAAAACTACCATATTAAGGATATAACTACCTGTTTTTTTAGTAAGCGTGAAGTTTGTTAACTGCTTTATATCAAGGACCGAAGAGAATATTAGTTATGAAATTTAATTTTATCCAATACGAGATTTCTTATATTGACTTTTAAGTTCACTCATTCTTGACAAATATGGTAGCTAATAATTTCTTGTATTATTTGGTGTCTAGAAAATAGAAATATTTAACTTAATTACTACAAGCCAATCTTCTTTTATGATGAAACTCATTGCATTGCCAGATTCTGAATATCCAAGCAAGTGTCTACGATGTGTCTAATTAATGTAACCCACAAACATTATTATTTTGCATAATGGTAAAATGCTGTCTTGTTTAATGTTTAGAATCTTGCCAATATAGTCGGTTTCTCCAATTAATGTCTCTCTTTTCCTGGAAACTTCATGGGTATTTCCCTTGTCACTTTGTGCAAAATTTGTCCTCAACAATGAATTCAATGATATTAAAGCACATCAATTGCGTTTGACTTAAATTCAGTTATTTGGCTTTTTTGTTTTCATCTTCCTATGGTTCCATCCCAGCCATTGTCCATTATACGTCAAATCGATTTTCAACGATATATAATAATATAACCTAGCTAAAAAAAAATTATAGCAGTCTAATTATTTTTCATTTTAATATATTTAATAATAAATAAATAGAAGCAATTGTAAATGTAGTTTTTTTATATTTAATATTTATTGAATTATGTAAATTCAATTTATTTGTTCTTAACTTTTTAGTTAATTTATATTATATTTTATCAAAATCCTCATATTATCATTATTATCTCCATTTCCGTTGAAAATTCTTGTGCCATTCATTAATGGGTGGTGGAGGTGGGTTGGTGCAAGGAATTGATTCAACTCAACCATTATTGATTTCTTTAATTATCAATGAATCACAATAATCCAAAATACATCTTAGTCAAGGCCAGATAATGTATTGATTTAAGGTGGAAATTTCAAAAGTCTTTTTTTTTTAACTTTTAATATAAAATTTTTGTACAATTCAGGAAAAAAATCAAAACAAATTCAAAATAGGCCACTTCACAAAATTAAACTTCAAATGACCGTATCTTTTATCTTTTTTAATTTTCAAATGTAATTCTTATAAAATTCACAAAACGTTAAAAAAAAAAAACCTCATGTGCGTTTTTATTTTATGTCTTGCGCTTTTGAAGTTCTGTAAAGATTTTTATAATAAAAAATCTAAAAAAAATTAAAAAGTCAAAAGCTGATGGTTTTAGTTTTAGGATTATAGATGAGACTAATAATAATATATATCAAGAATGGAAAATCACGAAGAATATTATAATAGATTCCCGTTGCACACAAATGATCAACCCTCGATGAAAAAATGTTAATATAAAGAGCCTTGAGCAAAAAATTGACCTCCAAGAAAATATTTACACACACACACACTACATAGTGTCCCCATTTCAATGTAGTTTTTCCTTTTGTCAATGTATATGGTAGAATTGCTTTAATTAATGCCTCTTTTTCTTTCGACCAAAAAAATGCAAACCACTTCCTAGAAACTTCAAAAAAAAAAATTTTCCTTATATCCTTTGTGGAAAAAGTGTTATCAATATTGAAGTCAGTAGAGATAAATTTCATCAATTATGGTTGATTAAGAGTCAATGATTTATCTTTTTATTTTCATTTTGTGTAACCTAGAAAAGGATATCATGGCGGGCTATGAGTATTTTTATATTTTTTAAATAATAGTATGCTTTAAATCTGTTCTTATTTATCATTTTTTTCTTTAATGTTTCAATTCTAAATCTTTATCTTCTAAGTGAATGTTTTAAAAGCCGGACTGGGCATTAAATCAAAAAGTCAGTGATTCTCAATTTTTATGGTTTAACCAATTAAACCAACGGTTGGACTAATGATGTAATAATTCAATAAAAATAATATTGCATATAATAAATATAAGAAAAAATTTATTAATAAAATGACATAACATAACTGTAACTTAATGACATTGTAAATTATAATTTTATAATTTGTTAAATATAGATAGATTTTAGTTAAATTAAATATGAGTTGACTCAAAAGTATCTGTATTTACACCAACAATTATCAACATCTTTATAAAAGGATGATTTCAAATCATATTTTATACATGTGAATTATCCAAAAATAAAGCTCATTTATAGTGTGATCTAATTTTTGAATTTCTAGTTTTTTAAAATTTTTAAGCTTTTTTAATATTATGTTTAAAACCGTCTAGTTTTATGAAAACCACTCTAGTTCCCAGTTCAACTCCGATTTCTGGCTTAATAGTGGCTTAACTTCAGTCCAATCTAACTCAATTATAAAAATGATTTTTTGGTTCAAACTGATCTATTAACAACTCTGATAGACAGTTCGACCAGTTTGACAGTCCAGTTCAGTTCGGTTTTTAAATCATTGATCAAAATAGAGAAGCCATTCACATATATGCATATAGTTTGCAGTCCTTTTCCTTTCCGTTTCATACAAAAGGATCATGTATTTCCTTCAAGATGATAAATAATGGTGTAGCTTTTGTGAACCATGTGGCTTGTAAATACTGTACTGGAATTTTTTTTTTAAAAAAAAAAGACTGTTTACAAACTCTGGGAACAACATGGAGACTTTATTATAATTTATAACCTTGTAGAATATTTTCCATGTCTAACTGGGTATGATCATATTTTGAACCTTGTATCAACAACAAGCAAAAGACTGGCAACAAATCTAAACTCAGACTTACACCTTACCTAGCTCATTATACAACAAAGTAAGAAAAACAATACACAAATAGTTAGAGTATACATCAATCATCTCAACTTCACTCTATTTCAGAAATGACAGATAACTCTGGCTTCAATCTCCTTGCTCCATTAACAACGCTTGTTCTGGTTGCATGTGTAGACCCAAAAGGATTAGGAGGCAAAATTAGCTTTTCATCATCTCCTTCCAACATTTGAACCACATTCTTCATGGTTGGACGATTTGCTGGATGCCATTGAATGCACCAAAGTCCGATAATAGATAGTTTTCTTGCAATTTTAGTGTCCTCCTCTCCCTCTATATGGATTTGTATGTCTTCATTGTTCTCTAAAAGATTGTAAATCCATTGTGGGTAGTAAACTTGTTCAGTATTTTCTGCTGTGACATCTGTGATTTTTCTCCCTCCAACCACTTCAAGGAGCAACATTCCATAACTATAAACATCTGATTTATAGGATACATTGCCAAAATTTCGAGAAAAAATCTCTGGTGCAATGTAGCCCAAAGTGCCCCTAGCTGTTGTCATTGACACAATGCTTTGATCCTTTGAACACAGTTTGGCCAAACCAAAATCAGATATTTTAGGCGTGAACTTATCATCTAGAAGAATGTTGTGAGGTTTGATATCAAAGTGAAGAATTCGTTTGTCACAATCTTCATGAAGATACTCAATTCCTTTGGCTATGCCAAGAGCAATATCATGAAGCTTTGCCCAACCCAGAAAAAGGTCCTTTCTGTCAGCTGAAGTTATGAATTTCTGCAATGAACCATTAGGTAAGAATTCATAAACCAGAGCTCGTTTGAATCCATCTGCACAGTAGCCAACCAAGCGAGCAACATTGACATGGTGAATTTGACACATTGTTTCCATTTCATTGATGAACTCTCGTCCATTCCCTGTGGAAGTGTTTAGGAGCTTAACAGCAACCAGAATTTCATTAGATAGCTTCCCTTCATAGACAGTTCCATAAGCTCCTTGTCCAAGTTCATCCTTGAATTGATTTGTGATTCGCTTTATATCTGCATAGGAGTACCTAGCTGGCCTAAGTGCTTTGTAATCCTCCAAAAACTTCCTAATTTTCTTGTAACCTTGCCTCTCGAGGCTAGCTGCATAGACCCAATAAATAATAACTCCAACAAATATGAGCAGGAACGGGCCTAAGATTTCACCTAAAAATACACCAACATATAGTGTTGTTAAAATTGATATTGTGGATCTTTTATCTTCAATGTGCGAAATAAATCATTTGCTGAAGAATATTTACCAGAAAGTTCTATCTTTTTTGGTGGACCTGAAAAAGTAAATCAACTTCATATCAGCTATTCATAGATTTTAAACTCACAATTCATGAAGTTATTATGAATGAAGAAAAAATTATACCTTTACGAGGGCTTTTGATACATTCATTTTCACGTTCAACTTTGTCTTCTCTCAATTTACACTGCCCTCCATTTTCTTCACAGTTTCTGCAATCCGGTTTGGGCCAAGATAGACTTATTGTATGGTCACTGTAAATAAATGGCTCAGGCACTGATGTGTAATTAGGAATTCTCATGCATGATAACAGAGGGTTGTCCATGATTCTCCCTGTGTACGGTATAGCTAAAACTTCATAGCCAGGAACATCGAGGCAAGAAAAGTCCCCCCATTGTCGAAATTCTGAATTTCTACGAGACGTCCCTGAACAGTTGAATAATGCATATCCACCTGATCCATAATCGTAAGTTGACCGAAAAGGAGATGAATATAAAGTGAGATGAGGAAGGCATCCATCAGGATCAGATACAGTTACGAACTGTGATTTATAGTCTATGCCTTGGACGAAAACCTTGACAGAGGAAGGCAGCTCGAGCACTGTCTTATTTGTTTCAGTACAGTATACATCAAAGCCAGAACCATAACCACATGCTTCTGGCTGTTTTCCTTTGAGTCTAAAGGGGAATCGAATCTCTGGTCCATAAACACTACACCTTGATTGTATGCATGGATCATGGAGAACAGGTTCTGCAAAAATAGTTGGAAAGAAACAGAGGAATAAGAACAGGATGGCCAATCGGCCATGCTTGACATGCAAGTGCTGTTTCATTTATCTTTTGTTCTTCAGAAAAATCGTTGCGTATAAAGCTTATACTTGAAACCAAACTTGCAGTTATGTGCAAGTTTGAACACTATAGAAAGGGAAAGCAATCACACCCCCCTCCTGGAGATTTGGAGGTCCCTTCGATGCTATTTGCAGGAAATTTCCAGGAAAAATGATGGAGTGAATGGGAGAGTTCCTTCCTCAATGAATGAAACCAATTTTCAAACCTTTCATTTTCTTCCTTTACACAGTAAGTCAACCTGCAATTCATCAATTGCTTGGCGGTAGTGGTCGAGTGGGACTTATTATTGATTCTAAAGGCACCCATAATTGATGTCTTTAAGTCAAGCCGTCTGATATGGAAATTTTTTTTATTTTTGGCCAAAGGCTGATGCGGCATTGACTTGGACAAATTCTCAAGACCTGTATTTCGTACTGTATTACTGTTGGCTCCGAAACATTGTCTTGATGAATTATTTTATTACATTCAGTTCCCACTTTTTAACCTTTTTTACTAGAAAGTGATTTGTTTACACAGCATGGTGTATATCTTGTGAATCTACTGCAAGTTTCTTTCTGGGGTCTCTTTGTGTTTAATATTATACCAATAATTAATATACAGACGTTAAGTGGAGAAGCAGAGAAGAGCGAAAGGCTCAATGCTAGCTTTCCAAACACGCTATCCTCCTTCAAGAGACCAGAAAAGAACATCATGCAAAAGGTAAAATAACGGCAAAAGTTCATTAGAATCCAATATAATAACTTTATCCACCATCTAATAGACATTTCAAGAATCCGGTAAAGATATAACAATGGACATTGAAATTTCAACTTGGAACTACGAATGGACATTGAAATTTCAACTTGGAATTACCCAAACTTTTTACCACTGTATAGCGGCAATGTAGAACCTGGCACAAGCGAAGCTACATAAACGCGTTGTAGAATCAAATGAAATATCCTTTACGTGAAAAGTCTGATTGGCAGGGGTGGAATGGTCAAGCCGGCCCGCGCCAAAAAGGACGTTTCTCATTATCGCTGAGTTTATTAATGATGACAATTGTTATAGGCAAAATACGCGAGGAAGTTTCCGGGAAAATCACAGGCATTGACAAAAGCAAAAGCTCACCAGCCACCACATCGACAGCCAACATTCTCTGTTGAACAAACCAATCGGACACTATAGTGTGTTGAGAATCATCATCTTGGCTTCAAACACTCACTCCACATTCCACAATCACTTTCTTTAGCATAACAACATAATCATCATACCGATCCCATTCAATAATGTTACCGCAAGTCTTGTTCATCCTTGGGTTCATCGTGACCACTATGTTTCTCTTCAGTTACCCAAGTGTACTTTACGACATCGCAGGTGTATTGCACAGCAACATCTTATATCCCACGCTGCATCGCCATGAATACCCTGAAGATAATAGCAGTCATTACAAATTGACATGCGAAAACAACCAGACAGTAATTTACATATACTATGGTACACCCCGTTTGCAAGCCCTCTTTACAGCTAATTCCACTCTTCAAGCTGTCAGCGTTGGATCCAACAGCAATAATTGCTCCACCATCCTCACTTTTCCTTCCTTCACATACAACAATATCAGCCAACAAGTTGACCAGGAAGAAACAAAAGAAGAGATTGAATACTATCGTTATTATAATCCTTATTATTATTTTGACTATGATTACTTGTTTTATTATTATCATTATGGTTATTATCCGAAAAGGAAAGGAATCATACACCTCAACTGTGAAAATCCAATCTCTTCTATTCAGTACCAGGTCAACGCGGAGCCATGTAGAAAAGAAGGGCATTATTCACATGTTTTAGCATTAAATGCAAGTGTTTTTCAGGTGCCAGAATTTTGCAGCATTGACTTCACACTGAGGGTACTGCCTCGAAGGCCCAGGACATGCAATCAGAAATGTTCGAATCCGAAAGAACAGATTGAGGAGGTGAAGGGGCTTCAAGTCAGATGGCAACCAATCCCCTGCGTGGATACTGATCGCTTCATCATGTCGGAGAATGATGGGCCCATCAAGGAAGGTGAGTTTGCTATTGTGGTCGCTATAACTAGTTAAAGAAATTGTACTGGCACCAAAGTTTTAACTGAAATACTGGTTAAAAAAAAAAAAAAAGTGTTTTAACTGAAATATTCAAGGCTGGCTAGCTACTCATGTCCACTATACATTTTTCATTTCTTGATCTTATAAATAAGAGTGACTATGGGCAACATTACATGAAAAGGTATATTAATTTTCACTTCATTTAATCTGTTATGGTTATTAGTTTTAGACATTAATTTATGAGTACACTTACAGAGCCCACATTATGCAGATGAAAATATTTGGATGGTCGTCTCCTATGTTGGTAAGCATCTAAATTTCATTTTTTTTTTAATTTAGATAAATTTAAATTCTATAAGAAACATCATTGTTACACACACGCACAATGAAATTCTTCTTTTTCCTTGAAGCTATTACATAATCTAATCATTTTCTATTTTGCTTTTCACTTGTCATACTATCAATCATCAACAGGGTCTCTGGCTGTTTCTCACTGTAAGACCTCTCTATTCCTTTGGTTTTTCTTCTGGCCTCTTACCTATCCCAAATTGTTTGATGTCAGACAATTCAAGATTTTATACTATTAGGCGCTCCTTAAAGAACGTAATTCATCACTTGCATTTAACATTCAAAAGTAAATTATGGTTTTACTAGAGCCCAACTCAAGTGTTGACGCTGAAGATCGCCCACTGGGCTTATACCTCTATTACTCTCTCACTTTCTGTTTAGGGATTTAAACACTACTTTTTTATGCCTACGTCGTCTGTACATAGCATTAAACATAGGAGATTTGTTTAGATTTATCTTGATTTTATAATGATTATGTACCTCGACCAGATCCTAGATTTAATAGAGAGCAAGGGTTTGTGCCTCTATAAAGTGTAAGCTTACCTCAGTGAATAAACAAGTATTTTTCTGGCATCAAACTCTACATCAAGGTACTTAAACTAAAAACTATATTAATAGGGAATGATGTTTTATAATTCTGAGAGGAGAGAGAAGGAAAGAGAGGGAAGGGGAGAGAGAGAGAGAGAATTGAGAGAAGAACAAGAGGAATCAAGGGGGGAAGGTCATAGGAAATAAAGAATCCGAGAAATGCGCACTGAATTACTTCACTGACATTTACAAATCAGAATCTGAACACAACATATGCTTGTATCCTATTCATAGGCTCAATACCTTTCAACCACTCTAACGATCATTTTCTTATCATTATCCTAACAAACTTTAGAATTCATATTCCCGTCACTTACAAAATTACTATTACACAATAATAACCACCCAAAAAAAAAACAGAGATGAAAGTGAGGCAATTTTTGTTGGAATTGAAACAGAGAAGATGCTTCTACATCTGGTAACCTCTTCCACTAGTGCTTCAGTAATAATGTGCCCTTTGCATTTGCCAATTCTCTTGTTCAGAATTTTCTCAGGTTCTGAACTTGTAGGAAGTTCTGGCCAATCTTTTGGATCGCGTCTTTGCTATACAGAATGGGTCTGGCCACCGTTTTAATATGGAAACATGGAATGTTAGGTGGATCCTTGTCTCTTGTGGTAGCTCTAGCTCTAGCCTGGATGGTGTCTTTGCTTTACAGCCCCAATCCTTTCTAGCACCTTGTAGAGACCAAGATATCTAGGAGCTAATTCTAAGAGCTCCTTGATGCTGATAAAATTGTCTATAGAGTTGTAGTTTTGGGAAAACCCATTGTCCCACAGCATACTCCCTATCTGTTCAGTGAAAGTCAGCCCTTTGCCTCATTAAGCTTTCTTCACAGTGTACATGATGTTTTAGAATCCCCATCATCTCTTCTTTAGCTGTAAAGCTTCGGTCTATCACTTCCAAAAAGGAATTTGCAGGTTTCATAAATTTATTCCACAAATTGAGGAGTACGAGACAGAACTATATATCCCAGTTCCAGAAACTCCAAAACAATCAAACAGATTGACTAGAAGATAAGATAAAACAATCTAATCTCTTATAATCCCATATAATTAGGGGTATAACAGAAAAATTTTAAAACTAAATAGGACTTAAATAGTTTAAATAAAAATCTGAATATTGGGCTTGTTGGACTTGTGCCCAAGACGCCATCCAACACTCCCCTCAAGCTGGCGAGTATATATAAAGCATTCCCCACTAGCTACTCAATACATCAAATCTCTTGTGTGGAAGCACCTTGATAAGATAAGCAACTTAAGACTTAGAACGAACATAGTTCAAAGCCTTAATGCTTGCTTGTAGTTTTTCTTTTATAAAGTGCCTATCTATCTCCACACATTTAGTCTTGTCATGATGTATAGGATTATTTGCAACACTATTGCTGCCTTGCCATCACTCCACATTTGAATTGGAAGGTGAAGTTCAAGTTTGACTTCCTTGAGTACCCCAAGGAACCATATTCCCTCACATATACTAAGTGCTACAGCTCTATATTCAAATTCTACACTACTTCATGAAACTAAAGGTTGTTTCTAGCTTCTCCACGTCACAAGGTTCCCTATAGATAAGTAAAGTAACTTGTGGTAGATCCATCATCCAGGAAACCACTATAGTTAGCATCTATATAGATTTCCAGTCCTCTAGAGCTGCTCTTGTTGAAAAAGACTCCCTTTAACAGGATTCATCTTCACGTATCTTAGAATTGCACATAATGTCTCAAGATGTTCTTCTTATGGGCTACTAGCAAATTGACTCACCACCCTTACAGGGTAATTGATGTGTGGCCTTGTATGTGAGAGGTATATCAGTTTTCTTACACGTCTCTGATATCTTTCTTCGTCTACTACAACACCATCATCTTTGGTTTCTCATTTGATACCAAGATCCATAGGAGTACCTAATGGCTTGGCACATAGCATCCTAGTTTCCTGTAGTAAGTCTAAGGCGTATTTTTTCTATGATACAACCACTCCCTTTGTTGATCTTGCCACTTCCATCACTAGGAAGTATTTCAAATGGCCCAAATCTTTCATTCCCTTACTAGAATCTTCTTGAGATTTTGGATTCCTTCATTGTCATCACCTGTTAGGATAATATCATCTACAAATATGATTAATACTGTCATCTTACTACCTGCATGCTTAACAAACATGGTATGGTCAGTTTGACATTGCAAGAAACCCAATTTTATCACACACTTTGTAAATCTTTCAAACCAGGCTCTTGGAGACTGTTTTAAGCCATACAACAACTTATACAATCTACACACTACATTTGTAGTATTAGGACAATTCGCCCCTTTGGGAACATCCATATATACTTCTTCCACATATCCATCAAGAAATGCATTCTTGATATCAAGTTGATACAAAGGCCAATCAGGATTGGCTACTATAGAAAGTAGTACCCTTAAGGCATTCAATTTTGCAACTAGAACAAATGTTTCTTGATAATCTATACCATAAATCTGAGTGAATCCTCTTGTTACCAAACAAGCTTTATATTTATTTATGCTGCCATCTGGGTTATATTTTATAGTGAATATCCACCTGCAGCCTACAAATGATTTCCCTTTGGGAAAAGTAGTCAATTTCTCAAGGACCCTGAATTCATCACTTATTGTCTCCATCCATCTAGGATCTGACATGGCTTCTTGATGTGATGTTGGCAACCTCTCATGATCAATATTGGTAGCAAATAATCTATAATTAGGTGACAAATTGCAGTATGAAACAAACCTGTCAATAGAATGCTTGGTGCATGAACGTGCTCCCTTCCAAATAGCAATAGGCCAACTCAAATCACCAGCAACCGGGCTTGGTTCAGATTCCTGACTTCGCCTCAGAGTGTTTTGGGGGTATATTACCTTCCATCTGCTGTTGCTGCCTTGAATATGATTCATCTTCTTCAACTTGTTCCTCATACTAGCTTTCCTCCTCTGATTCCTCTTTATTGTGATCAACAATATCTTATTCAGGTGCAGGGATAGCTTGTGAGAGAGTTGTAGGTATAGTTTCAGATGTAGGCAAGAAAGATAAAGTAGATTCCAGCATAGTTTGAGCCTCATGGTGGAGTCAGAGATCTGGTTGGAGTTCATTCGGAAATTGTTGGACTGGCACAGGTCTGTAGGTATGCTTAAAAAATCAACTTCCCCATGATTCTCCCCCTGAATTGATTTTTCAGAATAATAAGGAATATCCTCAACAAAAGTTACATCAAGGGGGACAAACATTTTTCTCAATGTAGGGGGGTAGCACCTCTATCCTTTTTGGTTATGAGAATATCCAAGAAAGATGCACTTAAAGGTCTTTGGATCTAGTTTGGTTCTATTGTAATTATGGACGTAAGAAACACACCCAAACACTTTCTATGGGAGAGAGGATATAAGATCGTTATTTGGGCAGGTTTGGGTCAAAACTTGCAAAGAAGACTGAAAGTTGAGGGTTTTAGAAGGCAATCTATTAGCTAAATATGCTGCTGTCAAAACAGCTTCTCCCCAAAATAACTTTGGAACATTATATGTCACCAATAAGTCTCTTGTAATTTCAACTAGTTGTCTATTCTTCCCTTTTGCAGTGTCGTCCTGTTGTGGTGTGTAAACACAGGTGGTTTGATGGATAATACCATTTTCTCTAATATATTGTGCGGTTTGATGGTATTGCTTAAATATTTGCAACATGTCAGATTTGTCATGCATCAAAAGAATCCAAGTCAAACAGGTATATATGATTGTCAATAAACATTACAAACCATTTTGGATGGTCCCCATTTGTCACTGTGAATCAAAGAAAAAGGTTGAGGAGGGTTTATGTGGCCGCGGAGAGTAAGATGTGTGAGCATGCTTTGATAATTGGCAAGTATCAAAATGAAGAGGAATATTTTCATTTAATAAACTTAGAAACAACTTTGACATATAATTGAAGCTAAGATGTCCTATTCTATACTGCATCAACATCAACTCTTTATTCAAAATACCTGTAGAAAGAACCATTTTTGCTCTCTGTTCATAGTGACTTTCAAGGTAATATAACCCTTCAAACTCCTCAGCATTGCCACTCATCTTCCCCGAGCCCAATTCCTGAAATACAATAATTTAACACCACACTTGCTGGTTTTTGTCACCTTTGTAATAGATAATAAATTGCATTTGAGATCAGAAGCATGAAGTACATCAATTAGAATATAGGAGCGAGCTGAAGAGTGCCAATTCCTAAAGCTCTAGTGTGAGTGCCATCATCAACTTTAATGTTAATTCCTCTATAGGGTTTGATCTCACTAAATAAAGATAAATTATAAGTCACATGATCTGTTGCACCCAAATCCACAACCCATGAATTGGGTCTCAAAGCCCTAACTTTGAGTGCTTGAATATATTTGCCTATTTGTGCCAGATTACCCATATTTATCATTCTTTCAGGCATGGCATTGGCACTGCTGTATTTTTCAAGTAGCTTCCTCAAACTACAAACTTCTAACGCACTCAACCCTGTAGGTTCACCAGCATCTGATGCCTTATTGACCAACAGTATATCCCTTGCTATCTGGTCTGGACCTATCTCAGCTGTTTTGTGGCTTTCTATGTAGTTTCTAGCAAATATCTCAAGTATGACCATTTTTACGACAATGGTCACACCAACCCTTTCCTTGCCTTCTCCCTCTGCCTTCGGAATTTTCTCCTTATACTGCTAAGGCCAAGGATTCAGAGTAGTTTAGAGCACTCCGAGTAAAGTAATTTCCACTATCTTCAAACTTTACCACGTGAAATGCCTCACAAAGCATAGGTAGAGGCTGAGAGTCCATTATTCTTCCACAAATGTCTTCAAACTTTGGGTGTAGACCAAGCAAGAAGTCATAAGGTCGTTCCCTGTCCACCAATTTCTTACATATCACATGATCAGCCGTGCATATTTGCTACAAAATTTTTTGCAACATTGAATAATAGATTAGCAGCCTTTGCTCCCCCTGTTTAAGGTCTTTAATCATACCTTTCAGTTGAAATAGAGCAGTTGTATTCTCTATTGCTGAATAGGTATCGCAGGCTGAATCCCAAATCTCCTTAGCTGTCTTTACAAGTGAATACTCCTAGCTTATGTTTGCACTCACGGAGTTTACCAGCCATGTCATCACCATGATATTTTTGGTGTACCCTGACTCAAAACTTTGGGTCGTCTGCTATTGGTTGTGAAGCATCAACCAAGTATTTCTCCTTTCCCTTTCCCCTCAAAAACATGAGCACACTTTGCAACCATTGGAGATAATTATCTCCATTGAGTTTGTGCCAGATAGGGAAGGAGTCGTTAGCACTACTCAACATCTGGGACTGCTCAGTTTCCGTCAAGGCACTGCTAGAGACTTAAATTGATGGGAATTACTCCTTTAGGAAACACTAACCGTATCAAAGATATAACTTCCACTATGATGAACACAGTTACTCAACCAGACGCTGACAACTATAAAGTAACAAATGCATAATAATAAATAAAAACAAGTTAGGGATCAGTGAGCGCCTAAACCTTCATTACATTATTTAAAAATTTACTTCCATCAATAAGAAATTTCCCTTTCAATGTTTGGGAGGGGAAAACATTGGACAGCACTGACATTTGCCTAAGTGAAACTGATTGAATTGAATTGAAATTCTCTAGAGGTTTTGTTTTGCTTCATTCTTTTCTGTTAATTTGTCTTTCCTTTTTTTCCTTTTATAATTTCCTTTTTTTTTGGCAGTTATCCTTTGGTCTGCAGCAAAATTTGTTCTGGGATTCCCCATTGCCGTTGGGTTTCTAATATATAAAATCAGAAGGAGGCATTTATCTGAGTATGACGACATTGAAGACTTCCTACGAAGTCACAGCAATTTAGTGCCCATCAAATACTCTTACTCTGACATAAAAAGGATAACAAAAAATTTCAAACATAAGTTAGGAGAAGGAGGCTATGGTTCTGTATATAAAGGAAAGCTTCAAAGCAAGCGTGGAGTGGCTGTTAAGCTATTAGGAAAGTCAACAACTGATGGACATGATTTCATCAATGAAGTTGCCACCATTGGAACTATTCGTCATTTAAATGTGGTGCAATTGATAGGATTTTGTGCAGAGAGAAGAAAGCAAGCTCTTGTCTATGAGTTCATGCCAAATGGATCTCTTGATAAATACATACTTTCTGAGCATGGAAAATTATCAATAAATTGTGAGAAAATTAATGATATTTCTTTAGGGGTGGCTCGTGGAATTGAATACCTGCATAAAGGTTGTGACAAGCAAATCCTAAACTTTGATATCAAGCCTCACAACATTCTTCTTGATGAGAATTTTGCTCCCAAGATCTCAGACTTTGGATTGGCAAAATTAGATCCAGCAGATAAAAGTATTGTGTCTCTAACTGCAGCTAGAGGCACAATGGGATACATGGCTCCTGAATTGTTATATAAAACATTGGAGGCATCTCACACAAGGCCGATGTTTATAGTTTTGGGATGATGTTGATGGAAATGGCAGGAAGAAGAAAGAACTATGATATTGTGCAGAATTCTTGGCAGACTTACTTTGCAAAATGGGTTCATGATCAGTTCGAAGAAACAATACTTAAAAACAATGCCACAGAAGAAGAGAAGAAGATAGCACAGAAATTGATTACCGTGGCTTTTAGTTGCATTCAGCTGAGCCCAAGTGATCGCCCCTCAATGAGCAGAGTAGTAGAGATGCTTCAAGGAGATGTTGAAGCATCAGAGATTCTGCCACCAGAACCTTCAGAGGATAGTGCAAGAGACAGTTCAATTTGAGCATAAGATGTGTGAAAATGAAATAATTTTTGTCAGAAACAGGTATGATCTATCATGAATTTACATTGAGTCGAACCGCCATGTACATGAAGTAGTGCATCATCTGTTAAGCCATTTTGTATTCAACAAACTAGCATCATAGCACATGCGGTTTCCAGAGTTAAATTACAATAGCCTTTTAGATATAACATATTTATGCTATCTATCTATCTATATCTGTGTGTGGTGTGTGCGTGTGTGTGCACGCATTTACACGCACGCGCACACACGCACACACACATTAATTTAAGAAATATTGTAAACTAAACTCTAGATTATTTTCTCATAATTTTAAAATTTTCATGCATTAGTTATGCAGTGTACTATTTAAAAGCCAAAGGAATTTGTCCTAACGCCAGTTTATTTATCAATGCATTACACGCCCCTATTCATTTGCAAAAATTACCAAATCTTCCCAAATCTTTTCACCGTAAAATCCAAAACCAGTTCGACGAAGATGATGGAAGTACAACTAGCAAAAAATGCTCATCTGATTTACAGTCGTGGATGTACAGTTTTTCAATTTGCAGCTTGGCGGCACTCACTCTTGTTCGTAGCTTGAAATCATCGTGTGAAAGTGCATTTTTCGGGAATCCTTTTTCTCGCCACTTCATGGAACTGTTGGAAGCAATACTCTCCTCCGTACGCGAGAAATTTTTTTTTTTTTTTTGGGGGGGGGGCCAAATTCGTATGCGAGAACGAAGATTGCAACGACAACAAGAACTAATACGAAGAGAGGCTACTCAAACAGAACGATTTAAGGGCCCTAATGGGCTTTCCTTTCTTTTTGGATAGGCCGAAATCAAAGATCCAAACGGGCCCAAAGTATCTGTCATTCTTTTGGGTAAAAATCAGTCCTTTTTTGTTTCTTTGCCAAACATTTCTGTGACTGTCGTACATACTCAGGCCATCCGAATAAGCTAATTACTTGCATGTGTTGGTCCTTCTAGAAAGGGCTATAAGCACTTAAATATGATACCTTGAGTTTGATATCTTTGGAAGAGCTATATTCAATTTGCTCAATAATGTTCAAATCTAACCCAATTAGGTAAATATATTAAAATAATAATAATGATAAATTTAAATTCCAAGCTGCTTCATGTTTCATACTATTAAATTAAACAATTTTTTTAAATAAACTTAATACAATATATTAATAAGTAGTAAAAAATTGTTTTTTATAAAGAAATGAAAATACACCTCTTTCATTTTCTTTCTATAGATACATTTTCCATTTCCTTTCTAAACAATATTTCCCATATACCAAACATATAAATAGTTAACAAGTAAAAAGTTAAATGTATTTAAAAAACATAATTATTAATAGTTTTAAGTTTGGTTTCATATAATTAAACCTACCCTTGTGGCTAGTGATTGTGTGAACTGTAATAGTTTACATTACATTTGTAATATTGCTATTTCTTTTTGTGTGGAATCAAAGCTAGAAAGACAAGGGACATTTGATGCCTTGTTTATCTACCCCTAATGAAAATTATTGAGGAGAGGAAAAACTGGTCGATGCTTATTAAGAATTTTATTTGAAATCCAACTATTAAAATTAATTTTTGATGATTTATATCTAATATAATGGAAAAAACAATAACCAGCCTTTGTTTCTAGTTCCAATTATTTAATTATTCATGTATATTTATATGCTGGGTTTTTTGTTGTTGGGTGGGCATGCCAAAGGAGATGTCCTCAAACCGTGAGTCCCCAGGTTCTTTAATTTGTCACGAATTTCTTGAATACAAGTAATTAAAAATAAAGAAATGAGATGAAGCAAGCAAAAGAAACTGCAAAATTGGAGCAAACATAACACTATGGATCTGTTTGGTCACAAGAATATTCAGCCATGAAATAGTAGTCATGTCACCATTCCTTCTTTCCTCATATTTGGTTGCTTTTACAGATAAGGAGTGACTTCTCCCATGAACAAGGGTTACCATATTTTTAGGAGTGGAGATTATACCTTAAAAAAAATGAGAGAAATCTTGTCACCTGCCTTGATTTTAAATGTATTAACATTTTCTTGAGCCTTTAGAAGTTTCTATTATTTTGGGAAACATTGGCCAACTTTACACTCAATGTTTGCATGTGGGCATGTTGCTTCTAGTCGATTCAGAAATGATACTCGGGTCTAGTTTCTGGGTTCGGGTTCTACTGAGTTGGCTGCTGTTTCCTTTTTCTAGTTAAAAAATTATGTGGTTCGTGGAGCTTTTGGTATTTTACTGCAACCAATTTAAGTGGGCCTCAGAAAGAATGTGGGTCTTCCAACTCACTGTGTCGTCGTTCATGCCCAAATCATTTAGGATTATGTGGCTCCATGCATGATTCTTCAGACGTGACAATCAGCTTAAAGACACAGAGAAGAGGAAGACTTCGGAAATTGAAATTTCTGACCCACGTCGTCTTATCACTCAGCAAAGGAACTCAAATTTAGGCTCATCATTACTCTGAGCCTTCATTAAGAGGGGATTATACAGTGACTATGTCATTGCTCTAGTTTCTTCAAGGCTCAATGGGAGTACATTTGTTATGATGAGTTGTCGTTCTTTTAACTCCTCCTAGCCGCTTCTTCATATTCATGGTCGCGTCATATATCCAGGGTTCGTCTTACAAATTGCACCACCCCATGCACATGTTCTCAATCTCATCTCGAAAAGCATGTAACCAAGGTCTAGGAGTGGGGGGGTGTTTTTTTGTCTTCTGTCTCTATAAATCAGAGGCTTCTCACATGGTGGGTGCATCAAGCTTCTAGTTTCTCTACACTTCTTTCATCCATGGCTGCTCTTACGGAAACCATGCACTTTGACTCCTGCAACATGTTCTTTCGTTGTTGGCGT
>NW_026555342.1:17948087-17983184 GCF_029017545.1 Prosopis cineraria | reverse complement strand
TATAACTTGAGTTGGGCTGTTCTTGTATCCAACCCTGTAGGCCCACGTGCAGTTAGCAGTAGGCTAATTACGCTATTAGCCTACAAGTCACAAGTGGCCTCTAGCAAGACAATTGTAACTACCCAATTTATAGAGAGATCAATGATCTAATTCAACCATCATATAATCGTATCACATCCCTTTATCATGTGACATTTTGGTCAAGTGTGAGACATGAAATTGTCATTCTCCTTTTACTTGACTATTACTTTCTCGATCTCTGATGTGGACTGACATAATATGAAAAAAACCCTTTCTATTATAGTATGACCATACATTTTCTCATTCTTACTTATCGAGAAGCCCGGTAATATCTCTCAATTAACATAAGGAATAAATTTCATCTTGACTACTCATATTCCTCTACATGAATATCACTAAACTCAACCATAGCTTTTATAATCACTTGATCAAAAGTGACTTTTGACTAAGTTAAAATTCAGTGGTCATCATGTAGGAATCCATGATGATCACAAGTCAAAGGGCTTAATAATATAATTACATATGAGATAAGCTTATGACTTGCACAATGCAGCTTTCTCATAGCAAGTTGGTCCAGCATCTTGTACTCTTTCAAGTGCCTACGACTTTGATTTATATCTCTATAATTAATTAAGTTATATTAGTCTTGTTTCATCTATCCCTCATAGAAGACCGACCAAGGATATTTAGGACAATCATTATAATTTGTCTAATGATATAGTTATCATAATAAATATGCAATTGATATGATAAGAGAAATTCATTAAATAATAATGTGCATAATACAATAATTGGCCTTAGGGCACAATTTCTAACACAATAGTCAGAACCAAGTGCCTCCCATAGTTTAAATACAATACAGTTCTATTGTTCTCACAGACTAGTTCATAACTGTGGGATCAATGCAAGATAATTGTTTCTACCCATGGACTCACTTAATATTAGTCCACATGATTCCATATATGGATCAGGTAAGTAAGATCTCCTATCAGGTAAACAATATAGCAAAACAAGACCAACGGCCAGGAAGATGATTATGGTTACGTTTATCATGTGAAGTATCAGAAAGGTAGAATAAGCAAGTTTGCAAACTGGGGTGATGGTTCTCAAAGTCGGTACGTACTGCATGAGTTTATGAAACCTCCTTGAGTGTTTCAGTTTGTTTGAAGCTTTACAACCTAGAGATGCATCAATAAAGCCAGATGCACGTTTTCAAGATAACTTCTTGGAAAATTCTCCCAACAAGTTTTCTTTCTTTTTTTTTTTTCTTTTTCTTTTTCTTGCCAAAATCCAATAAGTTTCTGGGAAAAGAGAGCTAGGCATAAATAATAAATATTGACTGACGGTTTGTGAGTAAATATCTAATTATTCAACAAGTAATATCACACGTTTCTAAGAAATTAGTGAGAAATTCTCCAAGCAATTCTCTGAAATATTCCTTACAGTTTTTGTTATGACTTACTTTCTACTACTTTATTTGAAGAGTGATATAAAAACACTAAATTAGAATGAAATATCCTTTTAATAGTTAGCAATAGTAAAATAGATAAAATTGGAAAATGTTATTAATAATTATTTTTGTAACTTATATTAAGAATCAAGAAATTCTTTTAGAAAGCACTCTATAATAGAACCAGAGAGGGTATACTTCCTAAGGTTCTAATTATAGAACATAATTAACTAATTTCATGATTTTCTAAGAAGTGATATTTGTTATATATAAACTTGTAAAAAAAAATGTGTGACTTTCAAATTTTTCCTTCATTGAAATTAATGACTCTAAGAAAATGTTGTATAGAAATTAAAAGCATGGTAACAAACTTGATGCAATTAGGGGGGAAGGTTTAAAAAATCAACAACCATATTTTTTCATATATTTAGAATCAAGTAGGATTTCAAAAATTTACTTATAATTAAGACTAAGATGTATTTTGGGTGATTGTCAGTGATTGATAATTAAAGAAATTAATAATGGTTGAGTTGAGTCAGTGCCTTGAACCAAATACACCCCACCCATTAATGAATGCCACAAGAATTTTCAACGGAAATGGAGATCATAATGATAAATTGATAATCTGAGGATTTTGTTTCATTCTATAGCCCTATAAAATATAATATAAATTAACTAAAAAAGTAAATTGAATTTACATGATTCAATAAAGATTATATATAAAAAACTACATTTACAATTGTTTCTAATTTTTATTATTAAATATATTAAAATGAAAAATAATTATACTGCTATAATTTTTTGCTAGATTATGCTATTATATGTTGATGAAAATTGATTTGTCGTATAATGGACGTCGGATGATAGCTAGGATGGAAGAATAAGAAGATGAAAATAAAAAGCCAATCTATGTGCTTTAATATCATTGAATTTATTGTTGAGGACAAATAAGTTCTCAATAAAGTGACAAGGGAGATATCCATGAAGTTTCCAGGAAGAGAGACATTCATCAGAGCAAACCACTATATTGGCAAGATTCTAAACATTAAACAAGACAGCATTTTACGATTATGCAAAAGAGTATGTTTGTGGGTCACATTAATTAAACATATATCTACACTTGCTTTAATATTCAGAATCTGGCACGTACGATCTCATCAACCATTCCAACACCACCAATCAATATGATGAGTTTCATCATAAAAGAAGATGGGCTTGTGGTAAGTTAAATATTTCTATTTTCTATACATCAAATTATTAGCTATGATATTTATCAAGCATGAGTAGTCTTAAAAGTCAATATAAGAAATCTCGTATGGGATAAAATTGAATTTAATAAATAATACTCTCTTCAATCCTTAATATAAAGTAGTTAACAAATTTCGCACTTATTAAAAAAATGATAATTATGTCCTTAATATGGTAGTGTAAAAAAATAAATAAGGGTAAAATTGTAAAAATTATTAATTAATCTAACTTTGATTTATATTAAAAACTGGAAAGAATAATTTAAAATTTGTATGATATTAAGGACTGCAAGAAGCATGTAATAAATTGAAAGAATTCATAAATTTAAATATTAAAATTATAAATTAAGATAAGGTGTTTTTTTACTACTATTTGCCTATTTGTTCTTGAAATTTTGGGTATGATGTATACTGTTTTTTCTACTACTTTTCGTCTTCAATTTCATATACATGTTAAGATTCATTACATGTTAGGCATGACCAAATGACAATAAGCATGATAAATGATCAAAATACTAAAGAAGTATTTAATACACACTAGCTATTTTATTGATGATTTACAACAACATCCTTTCAAGGAGTCCCTTTCCAATTGATAGAAGGATCCCATCAACCATTCCAACACTACCAATTAATATTTTCAAGTAGGATAGAAAATAAATTGTAATAAGAAATATAATGTGGAGCGAGTTCTATCTTCTGTGACTCCATTTTTTGGAAGACCCATTGGATTAATTATATCGACATATACATAAACTATCAATCAGAATTATGTCATCAAACAATCCAAATTGTTTTCAAAATCCATAACTACAGAAAAATCTTACTGGATGACTATGTTATTCTTCTAAAATCAAAATGGTAAGAAAACATTGAACATGCTAACAATTATACTAGTTTTACAGGTTTGCTGCAATAAGTCATTGTGAACTCAAATTGTCATGAGTACCAACATCCTCTTTCATAACCCTTGCCAATTAAGTTACAGAAATTTAGGGTGGCAAAGCTTCTTGGAGCTCAATTTCTCCCTCAAGCATTTCTATCACTTTTTTCATCGATGGTCGATCACTAGGATACATCTGTATGCAATGTGAAGCTACTGTAATCATCTTCTTTGCAATTTTCCTTTCCTCATATGAGGTATTACCCTCATCTATTGATTCCTCAAACTGGTCATAGACCCATCTGGCAAAATATGTTTGCCAAGAATGTTCAATGACATTCATGTTCTTTCTTCTCCCTGCCATTTCCATCAGCAACATTCCAAAACTATAAACATCAGCTTTATGTGATATCCCTCCAATGTTCTTGTACAAAAATTCAGGCGCCATGTATCCAAATGTTCCCCTTGCATTTGTCAAAGATACGATACTATTATCTAATGGATACAATTTTGCCAATCCGAAATCTGAAACTTTTGGATTAAAGTTCTCATCAAGAAGGATATTGTGAGGTTTGATATCGAAGTGCAGAATTTGCATGTCACATCCTTGATGTAAATAGTCAATTCCTCGAGCAATCCTAAGAGAAATATTAAATATTTTCTCAAAATTGATGGACACGTTCCCTTGTTTCTCTGAGAATATGTAATTGTCAAGAGACCCATTAGACATAAACTCATAAACAAGAGCTCGCTTGTTTCTTTCAGCACAGAATCCAATCAGCTGCACCACATTGACATGATGAATCCTGCCTATAGTGGCAACTTCGCTGATGAAATCTTGTGCATCATTGGCTTTGGACTTTCCCAGTAACTTTGACAGCTGCATCGCGATTGCTTCGAAGCTTACCTTTGTACACATAACCATAGCCTCCTTCACCTAACTTGTGTTTAAAACCATTAGTCATCTTCTTGATCTCTGAGTAAGAGTACTTGATGGGCATTAGATTACTATTATTTTGGAGGAAGTCCTCAACATTGTCATCATAAGATTGATGCCTTCTTCTCCATCGACGAATCAAGAATATAAAAGCACAGGGGGCACCCAGGACAAATTTTGCAACTTGCCAAAGGGTTACTGTACAAAAGATATTTCAACGTTAATAATTAACAACAAATCAATTCTTCCCTGTATAATATAGTCTTCTATGATTTAGTTTGTATATGTATTTTTAGTCCTTACAAGATTGATGTATCCATGTAGTTTGGTATACTTGAATCTTAACTTTGTATGGATTCTCTCTAGATTACAATATAGAATATTGTTAACTAATTTAAGGGTCTTGAAAAATTTTAGTTAGAATTTTAATTTCTTACAAAAGTTACACTTTTCCAATTATACCCTTATTAAATACCATATATAAGTGCATTGATAATAATAATTAAAATTTCAATATATTATTTGTTTCCAAAAATAATAATAAATGAAGTACGGGTATAGTTAAAAAAATAATTGTAAAAATTATTGAATGTCTTATATTTTAGATGAAGCAAAGCTTTTAGAATATGCCATATATTGGTCTTGACGGAGCATGATTTAGTTCTTCAGCATCATAAATTCCAATTTAAAAGGAGAATGGGACAGACGTTCATGCTCAACAGTGGACTGACAAAATCAAGTTAAATAAACTATTAATATGAAATTTATACTTGACTAGAGAGTCTGTATATATAAACAGAGATGATCCACAAATTGATAGAATTATAGAAAGATGGTGATGTAACAACATTGAGCAATCTTGTTTGACCAGTTCTCCAACTTTTGTTTGATCTTATCTTAAGTCCAAGGAGACAATTCTATTTTCACTAAATAGAGAATAGGAAAAATATCTAACCTATGCACTTATATCTTGAACTGTTATTAGTTTGGGGATCTAACTAACAAGGATACTCATAAGAAATTAATAAAGGGCGTCAGAAATTAATAAATTGAAGGACAATTGGAGAAAACGTTGCTTCGCTCACCTGCACCCATCACTTGCCCAATAACCAAGGCTGAAAATTGGAAACAGAAGTTTCTATTAGATCATCATGAGAACAATGGGCCAAGGGAACTTTAATGTGTTTTTTTCTAATGCTCTTACAATATCACAACTTCTCAATTTTTTTTTCTTTCTCTTCTTTTTTTCGATCCTTAGCTTCTACATAAAATAAAAGACATTTCCATACCTTAAAGTTCCAAAATAGTGAAGTTTTACATTTTTTATGACTTTTCAAATATAAAATAGTGTAATTGCAATATTTTTAAAAAAAATCATTAAAAAATTACCAATTTCACCGTTTTGGGACTTCAAGGTATGAAAATGTCTCTTATTTTACGTAAAAGTCAATTATCTAAAGAAATAAAGAAAAGCACAATTGGGAAGTATAGGCATTACAAAGATATTAGAAAAATGCTCATTAAAGGTCTCTATCATGATAATAACTGCTTTCTATTATTTCTCCTTACTATATATAACACGTGACAATCTATAAATGCTCACCTAAAGAATCTGAAAGAGTAGGAAAATGAAGACAAAGCACCATATTCGTGGCATTTTCAAACCAGCAGTGAGGTTCCCCATGACCATCCCACTCTCCACAACGATTTGGACGCCATTTGATCACAATCCCATTCACCTCTTGGCTCTGAACTTGGGGATAAGAACAGTTCTCATTACACGTCATAGGTCCCCATGGTGACACTTTCACCATCAAATCTATTTTGCACGACTCCTCCACTTCAAACGCACTTGGATTCTCTGACAGCACATAAGCATAATGATTTTTTGGCTCTTCACTTGTACAAGCCGCCACGATATCCGTATACAGATGAGAGAGATCTGGATTTTCGCAGCTGACAAACACTAATTCTGCCCCAGAATAACGGTGACCTTTGGGGTGATCAAGTTGTCTCTCATTGGCAGTGAAAGCGTGAGTGAGGTTGTTGTATGGAAGAGAATGACGAGTGATTGAATAGCAGTTGTCGTCGTCAACTCCACCAGTGATGGATTGGAGAGTGGTGGAGTTAGTGGCAGAAACGGCCTGCACCAAGTGCCGCCCATAGTTTAAATACAATACAGCTCTATTGTTCTCACAGAGCACTTCATAACTGGGATCGTAGCAGCTGCCGTGGTAATAGAATGTATTTTTTGGGACGTCGAACACGTGTCCACAGGAGTCACTGTAATAATGTCCGGTAAATTTGGAGAAAACCCCTACATCATCATAAATGCAGGAAAATAGAGGCACGGAAAGGAAGATGATAACTAAGGCTAGGTAAATCATTCTGATGCCCTGCCTCTTTAACAAACCTGTCAGCCGAAACAAAAAAGTACTTACTTCCGCACCAACAAATTTCACAATAACAAAATAAAACTAAGACCTAACTACAACATATATGGAGCACTCACTACTGTTGTATAATGTGATAAGTATTTACATTAAAATAAATGATTGAAGCGTGTTTCCACTCGTTCAAAAAGTAACAAACCCCCTTAATGATCACCAAGAGGTGCAAGATCAATTACATTATCTAAGACAAAAAAAAAAATTCAGTGAGTAACGTTCCAATTAAAATTATAGATAAAACATTTAAAAGTAGTAAGTAATAAAATTTGGTTTAAAATAAACTAATGAAATATTAAATCACATATTATAACTATCAATAAATGAGAAAGTTACTCACAACAAAACGGTGAAATAAACCAATAATTTTATAATTTTATAGGTTATCAAGAATCATATAATTAATAAAAATATATCAAAGAATTTGAGTGATGATATAATCAAGAAAAATTTATAAATAATTAATATAAAATAATAAATTTTTAAATCCAATCTAGGAGAAACTTTACCATATAAAATCATATACAATTAAACAACAATTTATTTATTAGAATAAATTTAATAATAATATTAATAATAATAATTTTTCAAAATATCACGTTTTAGCGAGACTTAATCAAAACGATTAACAGGCACAGGCACATAGTCCACAAGGATAAATCACTAACAAGCATGGCTAAAAGCCACAAAACAAGCACAAGCATGTAGCTCATGAAACAAGCGTGAGTATAATGCTCACAAATATCCATCTCTCCATTTTAGATGCATTGGCCTGTACATGAGACTATCACCTCTTACAAGCACCCTATTAGTTAAGTGTACCATGATACATCAAAGGCTAACAGAACTGTCATTAACATCTAGCGTTTTGAACTCAGTCCCTTTAGTAAAAAGTATCAAATGTGCAAGGAATTGAAAAAACAACTCAATATTTTCATTTTCAAAGTATACCGTTTAACTACTATATTTCATTTCTAAACTCATCTTCATTTTCTCGTTGCACAAACTATTGTAATAAAAGTTTTCATATTAACATAGAGTTAAATAATTAATTTACTTTTAAAAATTAGAACTATTTATTCTATATCAACTTCAATCAATTCTTATTCATAACATAAACCATAAAAATAAAATTTACAACAATATTTATACAACTTATAAAAGAATAATATCAAAATTTAAAATTTAAATAAAATAATTTTATAAACACTTTGTAAAAAATTATTTAGGATACTATCCACTCACTTCAGAATTTTTCAATAATTTCTAAAGCTTATTCCTCTCCAACTTGTCACTTATATCTCGAATGCTTCCATAAAATCCCTAATAAACAAATCATAATACTAAAATTATTTATCAAGGAATTTCTAAGCACTTGATGACATTCAACTTCAATCCAAAACAACATCACAGCCTAAAATATACAATAATAAATTCATTACCAATTTAATAATTTATCAAAAATCCAACTAAAGCAAGAGACAATATTTCCATCCCTCGTGTACCTTCTTAAATATTGATAAAGTGCCACAACTATAGTTTAATTTAATGCAATCTACTCTAGGTACTATAAGATCCCAATTTAATGACCAAATCACTATTTACACATATTTGTTCAAAACTTGCATTTTTTTATTAAATTTTTTTATCATACAGTTTACAAACATTTTGAGTGCATTAAGATTCAATTCATAATAAGCACCCAATATAATTCTAATACTTTTCTCAATTCAACTCCAACTCCTTCATTAAACATTTCAATGAACACTCCATGGACATTACAATTTGAATTAAGAAACAAGTATCTTGATATGAAATAAATACCCTACTTTCAAGTTCAAATGTAAATCTTTAAAATTTTCTCAACATCAACATAAACTTTTAAACTAAAATGTCAATTTCCTCCTTCTTCTTGTTAATAAGTTCCAAATTTAATTATATTAATCCATTAATACCTTACTCTTCTCTCAAACATTTTGACAAACACTTTGGGAGCATTCATCAAAATTCAGTCCTCAACAAGCCTCCAACAATTTAATTAACTTCCCATACTAACTATATCATCAACCTTCAACTTAGCATCACAACAAAAATGTTCACAGCACCAACCGAAATTCCATTCAAATTAAAAAATAATTATGACAACACTAAGAGAAACAGAGATGCGTTTTCGATGAGGAAAGAAGGAGAATCCACGTTGCTATTGAAACCGAAGGAGAAGAAGGAAGAACCAGTGTCCTACATACAACCAAAGTGCAGTGGAGCTGCCACTCTTCAGCTCGCCAACCACACCGAAAAAGAGAAAGGAAGTTTCAACCAGCAGTTCAACGAAGAGGAAGAGCAGAAATTACAGGCCAGAAAAATAAAGGACTTGAGCTTACTAACCACACACACTCGTACGCCCAACAGCTAAGAGGGATAGGAAGTTGAAGCTCACTCACACACCTGCCTTACAAGCCGAGAATGAAGTTGAAAAATTCAGAAATGAAACAAAGCAGCAGACCAAACTGGAAATACGGTGACTTCCACACTGCTGAAGCAGATGGCGTTGACGGTGAGAAGGCCGGCGGCAAGTTGCTGGCAGTGGAAAGGAGAAGATCGACAAATATAGAAGCTGATCGGAGAAGGAAATAGAACCGACTTTCTCTCTCTCTCTCTCTCTCTCTCTCTCAGTGATCTGACATTCGAATGGCAGAGGGTGAGGATAAAAATCTGATAAAAAGAAATTGGGCAAACTTACGAGTAGTGGCACGGAAAAATTACAAGAAAGGGCATTAATTTTTTTATAATTTAAAACTAAATAAAAATCAAACTTTTATTTAATAAAATTTAAACTCTTAATTTTTTAAAAGCTTACTAGTATAAATTTTAATAAACTATCACCCTTCACTTATTATAAAATTTTAGCAATTAAATATATTAATTGAAAAAAATATTTAATTTAAAATTTAAAATTATTACAATTTCAAAAAGAAACTTGCAATATATTCACAAGAAACACACCAGGTGCTGTATAAATAACTTTCTAGTAAAGAAGGTTAAAAAAGTGGGAACTGAATATAATAAAATAATTCATCAAGACAATGTTTTGGAGTCATAAGTAATGCAGTCCGAAATACAAGTCTTGAGAATTTGTCCAAGTCAATGCCGTATCTGACTTTGGCAAGAAAGGGGGGGGGGGGGGGGAAAAGGGTCCATGTCGGATGACTTGACTTAAAGACATCAATAATGGGTGCCTTTAGAGTCAATAATAAGTCCCAATCGACCATCACTGCCAAGCAATTGATGAATTGCATGTGGACTTCTTGTGTAGAGGAAGACAACGAAAGGTTTGAAAATTGGTTTCATTCATTGAGGAAGGAATTCTCCCATTCATTCCATCATTTTTCCGGGAAATTTCCTGCAAATAGTATCAAAGGTTCCTCCAAATCTCCAGTGGGGGTGATTGCTTTCCCTTTCTACATAGTTCAAACTTGCACATAATTGTACGTTTGGTTTCAAGTATAAGCTTTGTACATAACGATTTTTCTGAAGAGCAAAAGACACATGAAACAGAACTTCCATGTCAAGTATGGCCGATTGGCCATCCTGTTCTTATTCGTCTGATTCTTTCTCAATTCTAACTATTTTTGCTGAACCTGATCTCCAGGTCCATGCATACAATCAAGGTGCAGTGTTTATGGACCAGGGATTCGATTCCCCTTTAGACTCAAAGGAAAACAGCCAGAAGCGTGTGGGTATAGTTCCGGCTTTGATCTATACTGTACTGAAACAAACGACACAGTGCTTGAGCTGCCTTCCTCTGTCAAGGTTTTCGTCCAAGACATAGACTGTAAATCACAGTTCTTTAATGTGTCTGATCCTGATGGATGCCTTGCTCACCTTACTTCTCATGCATCAACTTTTCGGTTAACTTCTTATTATGAATCAGGTGGACATGCATTATTCAACTGTTTAGGGACGTCTCGTAGAAATTCATAATTTCGACATCGGGCGGACTTTTCTTGCCTCGATGTTCCTGGCTATGAAGTTTTAGCTATACCGTACACAAAGAGAATCATGAACTATCCTCTATTATCATGCATGAGAATTCCTGGTTACACATCAATGCATGATTCATTTATTGACAGTGACCCTGCTTAAGTCTATCTTGGCTAACCAGATTGCAGACACTGAAGAAAATGGAGGGCAATGTAAATTGAGAGAAGACAAAGTTGAATGTGAACCTGAATGTATCAAAAGCCATCGGGAAGGTATTATTTTTCCTTCAATCATAATAACTTCATGAATTGTGAGTTTAAAATCTATGTACATCTGATATGAAGTTTATTTATTTTTTCAGGTCCACCAAAAAAGATAGAACTTGCTGGTAACTATTCTTCAGCAAACAATTTATTTCGCATATTGAAGATAAAAGATCCGCAATATCAATTTAACAATACTGTATATGTTGCTATATTTGCAGGTGAAATCCTAGGGCCGTTTCTGCTCATGTTTGTTGGAGTTATTATTTTATTTATTGGGTCTATGCAGCTAGCCTGGAGAGGCAGGGCTACAAGAAAATTAGACAGTTTTTGGAGGACTATAAAGCAGTTAGGCCTAGATACTCCTATGCAGATATAAAGAGAATCACAAATCAATTTAAAGATGAACTTGGACAAGGAGCTTATGGAACTGTGTTTAAAGGGAAGATATCTAATGAAATTATGATTGCTGCTAAGCTCCTAAACACTTCAACAGGAAATGGACGAGAGTTCATCAATGAAATGGAAACTATGTGTCAAATTCACCATGTCAATGTTGCTCGCTTGGTTGGCTACTGTGCAGATGGATTCAGACGAGCTCTGGTTTTTGAATTTTTACCGAATGGTTCATTGCAGAAATTAATAACCTCAGCTGATAGAAAGGACCTTTTTCTGGGTTGGGCAAAGTTTCATGATACTGCTCTTGGCATAGCCAAAGGAATTTAGTATCTTCATGAAGATTGTGACAAATGATGTCATGCCCCGAAAACAGAGGGTGACCAAACACGGGAGCGAATCACTTCAAACATTTCCATAAGCCTCAAAATAAAAATTCATTCTATCTTTTTTAAAAACATAATTAGGTTGTATGAAAATTCTAACACTTTTGATATTAATTGTCATAACAAGGCTTCAATATTTTTGTAATAATTTCAGCAGAACCTCCCTTATAAATATGATCTCCCAAAAATATTACAACAGAAATTATTTTTACAAAATATAGTATCAGTTAGGAGCTTAACTCATTCCAACAAGCAAATAGTATATAAATCAAAATAAGGTCCTAACAATAATTTATGTGGAGCAACTAACTTTTCTTTTAAATTTAAAATACATGAGTCTTAAAATATTTATGTCAAAAGGTAACAATACCACACAAAATTTTCACCTAGTATAACTGTGTTGTTCTTTAGAGGTCGGCGATAGAATCAGCGTTAGCTAGTAAATTTGAGACCAAAATAAATTTTTCAGTGAATAGCATCTCCAAAAATAATTTTTTTAAATAAACAATAAATTTAGACAATTGTGTAAACTAGTTGAAAAGATGAGAATTTAATATGATGTACTCAATAAATGTATAAATCTTGATTATAGCCATAAAAATGAGAGTAACTAAACACTTTATTCTATCATGGTAGGAGAAGAGTGATATATATATATATATATATATGAATCAAAATAACATACTAATAATTGAAAGCATTGAATTTCAAATATATAAATTAGTCTAAATTTAGAATGATGAGGACTTAATAAAACAAATAACAAACATGGACACACAATCTATAAAGGTAAATAACCAAACACGGCTTGTACCATGAAACAAACGTGAACACATAATCCACGAGGATAAGTAACTAAACGTAGCCTAAGTTACAAAACAAACGTGAACACACAATCCACGAGAGTAATGCTAACCAAACGCAGCCCGAAGTCACAAAATCAAATACAAGTACAATACCCACGAACAACAAATGTGAGAACAAGGCTCACAAAATTCAAACTAACTAGTCACTAACCAAAGCGCCTAGGTGTAATAAAACTATCATTAGCAACCAGTGTTCTATATAGAGTCATCTTAGAAATCACGTTTCAAACATGCAAGAGAAATAATTATTTCTAAAATAAAATTTTTATTCTCAATACCAACTTCACATGAATTGTTTCAAATATCAAAACTTGCCAAATTAACATTTAATAGCTAATGTGCAATCTTGCATTAGTTGCGTAGCCAAGAAATTCTGAGATTCAATAAATAAAGATACTTTCATTAATATTAGAAATATATTTATTGAGGAAAAATAAATGCACATAACATAATTTAATCATCCTTCATAATTATTTCATCATTTCCAAAACTAAAATAATTCATGAAAATAAAATATTTCAATAAAAGACTATTAATGGATAATTAAATGAGATGCTATTCACTTACTCATTAAAGTTCCAAATTCCTAAAAATATTCTTCTTTCAATTTTTTTGTTAGGGTCCTGTTTTTTCACACACTCTCAACTTAGCTAACCTGAACAATGGCGGACAAACAAAGAGAAGAAAGGAGGTTCTTGAACAAGGGAGAGGAAGAACCAAATACAGCATGCTAGCAAGGAGAGAAACTATATTAGTAGCAATAGACCAACTTGTGACAACACCAGTAGTAGTTTCAAGGACGTGGTTTATCACTCCAATAACAACTCGAGCATGACAACACAGACAAAGACAAAGCAAAAGATAGAGAGTAAGAACAGAGATAGGGGCTACGAAGGTGAACCTCTTATATGTTCCATCTAATAACCTATAAAGTTCTATGTAAAAAAATTGAATTAAATTAAATATATAATAATGTGTATTAATTATAGTTATATTAATTTTAGGATAATTATGACAAGAAGGGTAGTTGGTGTAGTAGGAGCTGTGTATACATTCCTCCCAACATGTCTTGAGTTTGAATCCCAGACTAGTCAAATTAAGAGTTTTAAGATATGTGAAAATGGTGATTTTGTTCAACATTTTCCTCCCCTTTATATTTTGTGAAAATTGGGGTTGAGTGATGATTTAAAAATAAATTTGCTTTTGATTGTGTGTGGTGCATTGCAAGGGTCTGCTAGAGTCCATTGAGTATGGTCGGATAGTTGGTATAGGGTTTTGACACTTATGGTTGAGTTGGGACCCCAAGTTGTGAGATTTTTGTGAAAAGAATGAAAAAATGGGTTTTGGTAACTAATTTTTTTATAGAAAAAGAATTTGAGTGTAAAACTAGTGCCATTAACTAGAGCTAGGAGAAAGTTCTGTGCAGGCACCAAAGCCACCTCAATCGGACGCCGGACGAAGATTTGGGACTCATCGAAAGTTCGCTCCCTATGCTGTTATTTTGACAGCTGATATCTATCATTTTCATACAATGTGTCGAGGCACATGGTGCCTCACGTCGTAGTGCATGGCATAAAGAAGGATGAGTCACAGTGTATATGTCACAAGCCGTAGTGCATGTGTTGTTTTCTGCATAAAATTCAATTTTAAGTTGTAAAACTCATTATTTTGGGTCCCATTTGATTTTTAATCTTCCATACTATTTTCAAACTCTAATTTGAGCTTAATAAGTATTGTTTGAGATTTGAAATATTGAATTTAGGATTCCATTATAAATGATTTGAGAAATTTTTTTTATGAAATTTTACAACTTTGGTAATCCTTAGAGGGTTAATACCTTAATTAACTTAATTTTGAAGTTAAACGTGGTTAAGTAAGGGAAACCTTACAATTTTGGTATCAGAGCCAAGTTTTAATCCTAGGACTTGTGGGTTATGGGCCCACCATGCTTTCGCTGTGCCACTTTATTGACTCAATGGTACCTTACAATCTTGGTAAAGGTTAGAAGTTTGAGTCTGAAAAAATTTCAAAAGACCTCTTTAGTGAGGTGAGAAATAATCCAAATACTACTTTAGGAAAAGCTGGCTTCCACTGTCGTGAGGTGGGTTGGCCTAGTCTAAAAGACCCTTGATAGGGTGGGGTAAGGATTGTTACAAGATAGCAGAGGATTTCACAAGAAACTTCAAACCCTTATTCCGCCTTCCATCCTCTATCATCATCTCTATCATACTGGTTGCCGGTGACTCCATGAACATTGGAATCTTCATTATGGGAAGGCATAAATTGGTCAATATTGCTCTCTTCTATTCTGCATCAATCTCCCTTATCCGGTCATCTGTGAAACTGTACAAGTAACTCAGGCTTCCTCACAGTTTTTTAGTTTGTCGCTTATGGCTGTGAGCTCGTTGGTATGCTTGCTGTTGCTGTGGTCTCGTCCTCCCTTGATCAACCAAAATGTGACCTCTTCCTCCTTCTCTATTATAAGTTAGTCCCATTTCCTTCATTGTTAGCGTGGCTATACAGGTGAATAGGAGAACTTGCTTCTTTTGTTTTGCTCACTTTATCAATCACCCATTTTCTCATCTTTTCTCTATGCTCGAAAGCAATCTTCCTCTCCTTCACTGTGCAAATGCAACATTCTCTTCCTCCTCCTTATGTGTGTATTGTTGGTTTATCCAAGGTGAGAATCTTTGATCTCTTCTCCTTAAAAAATTTTGTGCGTGTGAGATGGTGAAGGGATAGAGTTGATGTTGCAATTTTACTTTCTTCTTGAGCCTTGTTGTTTTCTATGACCTTATATGGATATATAGGAAGAGGAAGCTTAATTTTTAAATTGAAATTGGTGGTTATATAAGGAAGGAGCTAATAGTATGGAATTGAGTTTGTAATTGAAAATGATTGAATTAGTGATATTGTAAGGTTTTAAGGAAGCTGATATTTTGGAAGAAAATGTTAATATTTGCTTGATAATTTATGCCCATATAGTGTTTGATAAAATTCCTAGGAAGAGAGTTGGCTTGGATTTTCATTTTTGAAGTTTAATTGGTCTTTGTGAGAAGGATGCTAATATAGAAATTATGGATCCACAAATTAACTTATAGATTGCAAAAGAATTTAAATATGAATTTGTATGAAACCATTTAAATTCTTGGGAATTGTAAGGTTATTAGTAAATTATTAGATGTTTTAAATCGAATCGATAGAAATAACATACCTAAGGCATTTGGTGCAAAGCTTGAGAGAAAATATGTCTCAAGGAAATAGATTGGCATGGTTAAAACAAGTTGGAGTATAGTGATATGAACAATAATACTTTAACTAACTCTAAAGCATGAATTTTCATTTTGAAATTTTAAATGATGGTGGTTAGTTGAGATTCTTGATAAATGATAGAGCACAATGGCGTCTTGCAATCCATGTAGCCGACCCCACCTAGTGGGATAAAGGCTTGTTGTTGTTGTTGTTGTTGTTGTTGTTGTGGTTGGTTGAGATTGTGTAATAAATTAAAAATTTATTAAAATTATATTTATTTATATTCATATAAGGTGTGTAGAAGAACAGGACCCTAAAAAAATTAAAGAAAGAATATCTTTGAGAATTTAAAACTCCGACAAGTAAGTGAATTGCATCCCATTTAATTATTTATCAATAATCTTTTATTGAAATATTTTATTTTTATGAATTATGTTAGTTTTAAAAATTTTGGAACAACGATGAAGGACAATTACATTATGATATGTGCATTTATTTTTCCTCAAGAAATATATTTCTAATATTGATGAAGGCATCTTTGTTTATTGAATTTTAGAATTTCTTAGTTACACAATTAATGCAAGTTTATACATTTGCTCTAATGTATTAATTTGGCAAGTTTTATATATTTGAAATAATTTATGCGAGTTTGGTATTGAGAATGAAAATTTTATTTCAAAAATAATTATTTGTCTCACATGTTTGAAATGTGATTTATAAGAGGATTTTATACAGAACATTACTGCTAACGACAGTTCCATTAACCTGTGGCGTATTGTAGTTAATAACTAACAAGTTTGTTTCGTGGGTTTTGTCTTCACGTTTGTTATTCGTGGGCTTTGTACCTGCGTTTAGTTTTCATGGCTTTGAATCGTGTTTGGTTATTTTACCCTCATGGGCTATGTGTTCACGTTTGTTTTGTAGCTCAAACTGCGTTTGATTACTTATCCTCGTGGACTGTATATCCATATTTGTTTTCATGACATAAACTGCATTTAGTTATTTCACCTTCGTAGACTATGTGTCCATGTTTGTTACCTATTATGTTAAGTCATCACAATTCTAAATTTGGACAAATTTATATATTTGAAATTTTAATGGTTTCAATTTTTAGTATATTATTTTGATCCACATATGTATAAATTATTTTTTTTCTTCTACCATGATGATATAAAGTGTTTTCAATTTAATCTCATTTTTTATGGTTATAATTAAAAATTTATAATGCTATTGAGTACATTATATTGAATTCTCATCCTTCCAACTAATTTACAAAATTAAATGAATTTATTATTTTAAATTTTATTTTTGAGGATGCTACTCACTGAAAAATTTATTTTGGTCTCAAATTCGTTATTTGATGATGATCTTCTTGTTGACCTCCGAAGGACAATACAGCTATATCGGGTGGAAATTTTGTTCCGTACTATTACTTTTTGATGTAAATATTTAAGTCTTATATATTTTAATTTAGAAGAAAAATTAGTTGGTCTACATAGATTGTTGCTAGGACTTTATTTTAATTTATACACTGTTTGTTGGCTGAAATGAGCTAAGTTCCTGACTGATATTATATTTTGTGAATTTTTTTTATTGTAGAATTTTCAGGAGATCATATTTACTAGAGAGGTTCTATCAAAATTTTTACAAAAATGTTGAAGCTTTGCTATGACAATTAGTATTAAAAATGTTAAAATTTTCATATAATCTGATTATTTATTTTTAAAATGGAATAAATTTTTATTTTAAGGCTTGCAAGAATGCGCAATGTAGTTCGCACCCGTGCCGATCACCCTTTATTTTTAGGGCATGACATTCTAGAGCTGTGATGATCCTCCACTCTTATCGACAACCACTGGAATGAGAAGAGAAATCAAGATACAGAAGGATGGAGAGACAACTCACGCAAAAATTCCAGATTTCTCTATTTTCCTTTCTCACTTTATAAAACTGACTGAAATAAGAGAGAGAAGAAAGAAAAAAAATCTGATGAGGGAGGGGTATTTTGGTAATTTTAGAGGAGCAAAAATCAAAATAAAATCCCCTTTGGTCCTGGCAAGATTCAAACTTGGATCTTGTTGGAAGTATACTTGCATAGCTACCATTACATTAACTTTCTTTCTTGCCATTATTGTCTCAAGAATTAATATAAACACACTTTAAACAAATTATCATATATGTTTATTTTATTTTGTCAAGGTTATTACAAACGAATTCTTCACTTTGATATCAAACCTCACAACATTCTTTTAGATGATAATTTTATGCCTAAAATATCTGATTTTAGTTTGGCCAAACTATGTTCGAAGGATCAAATAATTGTGTCAACGACAACAGCTCGGGGCACTTTGGGCTACATTGCATTGAAATTTCAGCAATGTATCCTATAAATCATATGTTTACAGTTATGGAATGTTGCTACTTGAAATGGTTGGAGGAAGGAAATCATAGATGATACAGTAGAAAATGCTAAACAAGTTTACTACCCACAATGGATTTAGAATCTTCTAGAGAACAATGGAGACATATAAATCCATATAAAAGGAGAGGAGGGCACTAAAATTGCAGGAAAGCTATCTATTATTGGTCTTTGGTGCATTCGATTGCATCCAGCAAATCGTCCAACCATGAAGAATGTGGTTCAAATGTTAGAAGAAGATGATGAAAAGCTAATTTTGCCTCGTAATTCTTTTAGGTCAACACATGTAACCAGAACAAGAGTTGTTAACGGAGTAAGGAGATTGAAATTAGAGTTATCTATCATTTCTAAAATAAAGTGAAGTTGAGATGATTGATATAAAATCTTAAGTATTTGTGTCTTGTTTTTCTTTTTTGTATAATGAGTTGGGTTAAGTGTAAGTCTAAGTTTAGATTTGTTGCCAAACTTTAGCTTCTTGTTGATACAAGGTTCAAAATATGATCATACCCAGTTAGTCATGTCAAAAATTCTACAGGGTTATAAATATGAATAAATTATCCTATGTTGTTCCTAGAGTTTGTAAACATTTTTTGTAAAAAAAGAAACCAAAGAAAATTTATAGTACAATATTTACAAGCTACATGGTTCACAAAGGCTACATTAGTGTATTGAAACCTGGATTAGACATTGAATTGGAAAGAGCAATGGGTCGCAATGTTCATGGTTCAATCAGTTAGATCGACGGTCGAACTGGTGACATGAAAGTTAAATAAAAAATAATATTTATATATACAAATATATAAATAAAACATTAATTTGTTAATGGTATTTGGGATCTCGATGCCAAAGGTTAGATGTTTAGACTGCTAGAGTTGGAGACAAAGGCATGTCAGCATAAGCTCGTGATCTCGAAGGAAAATGCTAGAGCTAGAGGCATGCTATCATGTCACGACTCATAAGCTTCTAATCTAGATGCCAGAGGTTGGATCCCTAGAGGTAGAGACAAAGGTTGGAGGAAAAGTCAGAGATTGAGCCTAGGTCATGGAGGAGAAATTAGAGATTAGAGAAGAGAAATCGCTAATTTAAGAGACTTAGCCAATTTTTTTTCTTCCAATTTTTTGGCTTTGAACCGAGTTGACCCGCTTTGATTTCTGGGTCAAAGCTGGTTCTCTTAAAACCGACCGGGTCAACCTGATTCAAATGCCAAATTGGTTTAACTGGTTGGACTAAACTATTTTGTTCAACAAGTGGCGATCAAATTGATCAGACCGTCCGGTCCGATCCGGTCCAGGTTTCACATCACTAGGCTACATCTTAATTTACAGTCTTTAAAGAAGTATATGATCCTTTTGTATACAACGAAAAGGAGAAGGACTACAAACTATATGCATATATGTGAATGGCTTCTCCACTCTGATGCTTGGAAGATAAAGATTCAGGGCTGAAAAATTAAAGAAAAAATGATAAATAAGTACAGATTTAAAGCATACTATTATTTTTTTTAAAAGTAAATGCTTATAGCCCCGCCCGTCATGAGATCCGTTATACAACATGAAAATAAAAAGATAAATCATTGACTCTTCGCTAACCATAATTGATGGAATTTATCTCCACTGACTTCAATATTGGCAACAATTTTTCCACAAGGGATAAGGAAAAATCATTTTTCGTAGTTTCTAGAAAGGGTTTTTAGTTTTTTGGCCAAAAGAAAAAGACACATTAATTGAAGCAATTCTACCATATATATTGACAAAAGGAAAAACTTCATAGAAATGGGGACACTATGTAATATATATATATATATATATATATATAAATATATAATTATTTCTTTGCAGGTCAATTTTTTACTCAAGGCTCTATTAACTTTTTTCATCGAGGTTGATCATTTGTGTGCAACGGGAAGCTATTATAATATTCTTTGTGATTTTCCATTCTTGATATATATTATTATTACTCTCATCTATAATCCTAAAATTAAAATCATCAGCTTTTGACTGTTTAACTTTTTTTTTAGATTTTTTATTATAAAAATATTTACAGAACTTCAAAAGAGTAAGACATATAAAATAAAAACGTACATGATATATATATATATATATATTTTACTTCTTGTGAATTTTATAAGAATTAAATTTGAAAAAAAACGATTCAGTCAATCGAAGTTTAATTTTGTGAAGTGGCCTATTTTGAATTTGTTTTGATTTTTCTACTGAATTGTACAGAAATTTTATATTAAAAGTTTAAAAAAATTTGAAATTTCCACCTTAACTCAATGTACATTATCCAGGCCTTGACTGAGATAAAAATGCTGTCTTGCTTAATGTTTAGAATCTTGCCAACATAGTGGGTTGCACTAAACAGTGGCTCTCTTTTCCTAGAAACTTCATGGGTATTTCCCTTATGACTTTGTTGAGAATTTGTCCTCAACAATGAATTAAATGGCATTAAAGCACATCAATTGCGGTTGACATGATCAAGTCAATGATTTGGCTTTTCCATTTTCATCTTCATATGGTTCCATCCTAACTATCGTCCATTATATGATAAATCGATTTTCATCAATATATCATAATAAAATGTAGCTAAAAAAATTATAGCAGTATAATTATTTTTCATTTTATTATATTTAATAATAAATAAATAGAAACAATTGTAAATGTAGTCTTCTTATATTTAATATTTATTGAATATGTAAATTCAATTTATTTGTTTTTAACTTTTTAGTTAATTTATATTGTATTTTATCATAATCCTCATATTATCATTATTATCTCCATTTCCGTTGAAAATTCTTGTGCCATTCATTCATGGGCGGCGGCGGCGTAACATTGAAACTTGCTTTAGATATTCAGAATCTGGCACGTACGATCTCATCAACCATTCCAACCCCACCAATCAATGCAATGAGTTTCATCCTAAAAGAAGACGGGCTCGTGTAAGTTAAATATTTTTATTCTCTAGACACTAAAATAATACATGAAATTATTAGCAATGGTATTTATCAAGCATAAATGGACTCAAAAATCAATATAAGAAATCTCATATTAGATAAAACTGAATTTAATAATTAATATTTTCTTTGATTCTTAATATAAAGCAGTTAAGAAACTTTGCACTTATTAAAAAAAAGTAGTTATATCCTTAATATAGTAGTTTTTAAAAAATAAATAAGGATAAAATTTAAAAAATATTAATTACTCTTAACTTTGACTTATATTAAAAAGCAAAACAAAATTAAAATTTGTCTTATATTAAGGAGGGGAGGATACAATAAAATGGAAGAATTCATAAATTTAAATATTGAGGTTTTAAATTAAAATAAGGTGTCTTTCTACTACTATTCGCCTACTTATTTTTGAGATTCTAAGCGCGATGCATACTGCTTTTTTCTTCTATTTTTCATCTTGAATTTCATATAAATGTTAAGATTCATTACATGTTAGGCATGACCAAATGACAATAATCATGTTAAATGATAAAAATACTGAAAGATGCATTGAAAACACATTAGCTATTTCACTATTATTGATCATTTACAACAACATCCTTTCTAGGCATCCCTTTCCAGTTGACAGAAGGATCCCATCAACCATTCCAACACTACCAATGAATCAACCCAAGTAGGAGTTTCCATGCAAAGGATAGAAAATAAATTCTAATGTAAAATATAATGTGGAGCTTTGTTCTATCTTTGGTAACTCTTTGTTTAAGACCTATTGGATTAATTATATCAACCTTTGCTTAAACTATCCATCAGAATTATGTCATCAAACAATCCAAATTGTTATCAAAATCCATAACTACATAGAAATCTTACTGGATGTCTATGTTATTCTTCTAAAAGCCTATAGTCCAGCAAATCAAAATGCTAACAAAACATTGAACATGCTAACAATTATAGTAGTTTTACAGTTTTGTTGCAAAGAACTCATTGTGAACTCAAATTGTTATGAGTACCAACATCCTCTTTCATAACCCTTGCCAATTAAGTTACAGAAATTTAGGGTGGCAGAGCTTCTTGGAGCTCAATTTCTCCCTCAAGCATCTCTTTGACTTTCTTCATTGAGGGTTGATCACTAGGTTACATTTGTATACAATGTGAAGCTACTATAATCATCTTCTTTACAATTTTCCTTTCCTCATTAGAGGTATTACCCTCATCTATTGATTCGTCAAACTGGTCATAGACCCATTTGGCAAAATATGTTTGCCAGGAATGTTCAATGACATTCATATTCGTTCTTCTCCTTGCCATTTCCATTAGCAAGATCCCAAAATTATAAACATAAGCTTTGTGTGATATCCCTCCAATATTCTTGTACAAAAATTCAGGTGCCATGTGTTTGAATGTTCCCCTTGCATTTGTCAAAGATACAATACTATTATCTAATGGATACAACTTTGCCAATCCAAAATTGGAAACTTTTGGATTGAAGTTCTCATCAAGAAGGATATTGTGAAGTTTGATATCGAAGTGTAGAATTTGCATATCACATCCTCGATTTAAATATTCAATCAGGCGATCACTAGAGAAATATTAAATATTTTCTCAAAATTGATTGACACATTCCCCTGTTTCTCCAAAAAAATGTACTTGTCAAGAGATCTATTAGACATGAACTCATAAACAAGAGCTCGCTTGTTTCTTTCAGCACATAATCCGATTAGCTGCACCATATTGACATGATGAATCCTACCAATAGTGGCAACTTCGCTGATGAAATCTTGTGCATTGGCCTTGGACTTTCCCAGTAACTTGATAGCTACATCACGATTGCTTCGAAGCTTACCTTTATACGCATAACCATAGCCTCCTTCACCTAACTTACGTTTGAAGCCATTAGTCATTTTCTTGATCTCTGAGTAAGAGTACTTGATGGGCATCAAGTTACTATTACTTCGGAGGAAGTCCTCAACATTGTCATAATAAGATTGATATCTTCTTCTCCATCGAACAATCAGGAAAATAAAAGCACATGGGGCACCTAGTACAAGTTTAGCTGCAGACCAGATGGCCACTGGGCACAAGATTTGAACGTTAGGATTGACAAGTCAATTCTTCATATATTCTAAATGGTCAGATCTATTTGTTCAGCACATGGATCAAAACTTAATATTAAAAGATATTGTTTACAGGCCAGAAGGGATTGCTTGGTCGGGGATAATTTAATAAGAGGAAGTTAATTAAGATTCCTGATATGTAATAATGAAACCGTTCAAGAAGTTGATTCCCAATAACAATCCTTATCACCCGAGAAGTAATTTACCGAGTAAAATTTAGGTAAGTTGTATGATTAATTCTAGTTATTTCATCATTCTTCCGAACCTGCCCCATCCACATCTAATCATTTATAATCAACAAAGGGATAATTATCTCTTTAATATTCAAATTAATTAATATATTTACTTAAAACATAATTTTAACTTCAGGTGAAATAAAAAACTTAAACAAAGTATGATTGATTAAACCCAATGCCCCAAATATATATATATATATATATCCACTAATTAACAATTTGACGCTTGAAGAGTTGAATCTTTACTCTATATGATTTATTTCTTCCTCATTAATTCCGATCAATAAAAACATACATGTAGGACAGAAATTCCTGCTGAGAGGACTAACAAATAGAAAGTGAAAACTGAAAAAAAAAAAGCGTTTTTGGGATTAAACTAGCTAGCAAGTATCAGAAATTGAAGCATGAATAATGAAAATGAAGGATTCAGAAATTTTCTCACAGGAAGAAAACTATTCTTCGTCGCTCACCTGCTTGTATAACCTTCACAACCAATCCTGCGTTGCCATAAAATTCAAAACATATATACTAAGTTTCTATTAGATAAACATGAAACTAACTGTTTTCAGTATTTTCTTTTCTTCCAGAAAATACATACTTGAAAGCAATTCAAAAACACTTTGTCCTTCATGCTGGCGACTACAAAGAACCATATTTGTGGCATTTTCAAACCAGCAGTTATTAACTTCCCACACGCCACAACAATTTGGTCGCCATTTGATCTCAATCCCTTAAACCTCTTCGCTCTGAACTCGTGGATATGAACAACTCTCATTACATGTCATTGGTCCCCATGGCGACACGTGCACCATCAAATCTATTTTACACGACTCTGCCACAGCAGATACGCTTAGATACGGTGCCATCAGCAAATAAGAATAATGCGATTTTGGCTCTTCACAGCTTGAACAAAGCTTCACAATAACATCATTATCACTTAGAGAGAGAACTGGATTTTCTCAGCTGACAAACACTAATTCACCCACAACAGAAGAATAATAATATTTGTCAGAGAAAACGAAGTTGTTGTAAGGGAGAGAATGACGACTGATTGCATAGCGGCGGTCGTCGTCAACTCCACCGGCGATGGATTTGATGGTGGTGGAGTTAATGGCATAAATGGTCTGAACTAAGTTCCTTCCATAGTTTAAATATAACACTGTTCTATTGTTCTCACAGACTAGTTCGCAACTGGGATCGCTGCAGCTAAGATTATATGTACGTGCAGACACGTTGCAGACAAATCCACAGAATTCACTATATGGATTGGTGTCGGTGAAGGTCTGAATATTGATGCCTGTAAAAAATGGAGATAATAGAAAAACAACGCCAAGGAAGATGATTATGAAAGTTTCATGTATCATTGTGAGGGTCAGGAAGAAACAAAGTTGATCACCAGTTTGTTTTTTAAGCTTCACACCGTAGAGATGGATCAATACATCCAATAATGAAACAAAATAATTGCGCACCGATCGACATCATTGACTGTGGCAATTTGTGAATTAATTGAACAAAATCAATGGTGAAGAATGGAAATTACGTAATCTCATTATGTCCTTGTAAATACTATGACCTTAAATTTTAAATTAATTTTATAGTAAGTGAGGATAGATAAATTATTAAAATTTCTTTAGTAATTTGTTTTTGAAGGTTTAGTTTTAATTCTATCAAATAAAAGTTTAATTTTTTTTTGTTTTCAATTATAAAAAAATTTTATATCCTTTCTTATAATTTTTTTATACTTTTTTTATATTTTTTTTGTACTCTTTCATATAATTTTTTTAAATTTTCTTTAATCAGATTTTATCTTCCACCGTGCAAAAAACAGAGAGCATTTTCGGCATTTCTCTTTCTTCTTTACCGACAGTTGCTCCTCTCTCATTTTCAAAAATTCCAGATCCAGGTCAGAGGGAGAGTACTAGTCCTCTCCAGCCTCCTTCCACCACCGTTCAGATCGCCGGCAAAGCAAGTAGGTGCAGTGGTCCAGCCGCAAGGCGTGGGTCCTTATTTGACCGTCGATTTTGCATCCTCCTTGCTGCCATCTGTTTCTTCTCTGTCGTCCCCTGTTTTGCACGTCTCTGATCAACACTCATCATCATCTTCTTCCTTATTCAGCAGCAGCGTTTTGATTCTTATCTCTCATTATTATTGATCAGAGGTAAGATTTATAAATCTCTTCCTCCTTTCTCGGTCCTCTGTGTGTGTTAAAGAGATTGTTGCTGCAATGGGAAGCAGCTTCGAAATCTCTTTCTTGTTGAACCTATGTGAGTGGTGTGTGACTTGTTTGTTGAAGTTAAAAAAAAAATTCTCTCCTCTACTACTCCTGTACGTGACCGTGTATATGAGTATATAGGATGGGGAGGTTTGATTTAAGTTGAACATTGTGGCTGTAAAAATGAAAAACAAGAAGAAGAAGATGTTGGTGTGGGTTTAAGTTTTAATCGAATTTGACAGGATTAGCCATTACAATGCTGAATTGTAAAATGTTAGAAAAGTGAAATTAAAGAGGGAGAAATTAATATTAGCTTAAAAATTAATGCCCCTAAGGTCGAGAAAATGCTTGTTAAAAGACTCTTGCTTGGGTTTGAATTTTTTTTGAAATTCTATTGGTTGTGATGAGAGGTATGATTGGTTCAAATTTAACTAAGTTAAATTTTTAATTAGAAGTTTTATATTGTATAATTTATAAATTTATAGCTATGGTGTTGTTTTATTATTTAATATTGAGAATGTATTTAATGTGTTTGAGAAAATGGGTAAAAAAGTATGATAAATTTATTATAGGTGTTTGAAAATTTGTTTGGCAAGAAGCTGTTGATTAAAAAGTTTTATTGAATAGTTTAAAAACTTTGCACACAAGGTACAAGAAAATGATATCTCATTTAAACATTTGTCATGATTAACTGTTATAAGATAAATTGGTAGTAAGTGATATGTTTGAAAATCATTAAGATATGAATTTTTGTTTTTTTTCTTTAGAATTTTGACTACTTGCAATTGGTTGGAATTGCGTTGATAGTAGAATAAAGTTTACATAACTACAAGAAATAAATTGAGATCTCATTTACACATATTTTTATAAGGTGTGTGAGAGATGAGTACTTTGATAAGAAATCAGGGAGAAAATATATAGTTGGATATTGAAATTTAGCAAGTAAGTGAATAGCATTCTAAATAATCTATCAATAAATTCTCTTTTACTAAAATATTATATTTTATTGTAGATGATTTTTAATTATTATTATTATTATTATTATTATTATTATGATCATCATCATCATCATCATCATCATCATCATCATCATCATCATCATTATTAATTTTGATAAGTATTGAGCATTTGTTAATTAAATTCTTTCATCTTGTGTAATTATATATATACAAGTGTAGCGACGAACAATTGAGATATGATATGTACATGTATTTTCTATATGAATTATGTTTTAAGACTGGTGAAATTATTTTGACTAACTTTGAAAATTTGTGGTTACTAAATAAATGTAAGAATGAATGTTATTTATGAAATTTTATTTTGATAAGAATTGAATTAAAGTTTGAAATGATTCATGCAGGTTTGATATTGAGAATGTAAATTGTATTTCAGAAGTAATTATTCTTCTCACATGTTTGGAAAGTGATTTTTAGAGGACTATAAGCAGAACACTAACTACTAATGACAGTTCCATTAGTCCTTGACGCACTTTGGTCAAAGACTAGCTAGTTTAATTTTCGCGAGCTTTGTTCTCACGTCTGTTATACATGGGTCTTGCACCTATGTCTGTTTCGTGGCTTTTACTGTGTTTGGTTAGTTATCTTTGTGGACTGTGTGTCCACGTTTATTTCGTGGCTTCGACCACATCTGATTAGTTACCCTCGTGAATTGTGTATTCATGTTTGTCTTTGTGACATAAGCTATATTTAGTTATTTTACTCTCATAAACTGTGTGTCCACGTCTATTATATGTTCTATTAAGTCCTCAAAATTTTGAATTTTGATTAGCTTGTGTATTAAAATTTTAATGGTTCAGTTAGTAAATGTACCATTTCTATTCACATATGAATCATTTGTTTCTTCAAGCATGATAAACTAAAATAATTTTAGTTCACTCTCATTTTATGGTTATAATTATGATTTAAGATTTAGTTTATTATATTGAACTGTCATTTTTTTTATTATACTAAATATTCTTCTTTCAATTATTTTATATAATTATTTGAGTTTACTACTTTTATTTTTTTAAATTATATTATTGAGGATGCTATTTATTGAAAAATATTTTGGTCTCAGATTTATTAACTGCTGGACCTCTTGCATATCATCAGGTGGCTTACAATTGTATGGGTGAATATTTATCTTTGAAAATGTCTTTTCTTTTTATATAAATATTAAATTATATGTTTTATTTTGAGATTTATGTTTAGGTGCTTCACATTAACTATAGTTAAGGTCCTAATTTTAGTTTATTATGTTGACTATCTGTGGCTAGGGAGCGTTGCTTTGAACTGTTGAATTCATATTGTAATATTTTTATTATAGAGATTTTAGCAGATTCTATTTATGGGGAGATTTTGTCAAAATTTCTACAAAAATATTAAAACTTTTGTTAGAATGAATGTTATTAAGAATGTCATAATTTCGATATAAAATTTAATTATGTTTTAAATTAAAAAGATTTTTTGATTTAAAGTTTAGGGATTGTGTGATATGATTCACATTTTGCAGCAATCATCATCTATTTTTGAAGACGAGACAATAAAACCTATAACTATGTTAAGAATTTTCTTATGAAGTTTTTTATGGTAATAAATATCATTTTAGAATTTCTTTAATTAGTGAAAAACAAAAATTAAAAATACACCTGATGAGGATTATTTTTACCTTTCTGAATTTTATAAGAAATTATGATTACAAAATTTATAAATAGCTAGGGTTTAGACTAAGTTATTAATTTTGAGAATTTATTTTAGTTTATTCATCTCTCCGAATTTGCAAGAATTTTGAACAAAACATGTACAATAAATTAATATAATAGAGCTGATCCGAGTTTTGAAAATTCGCACAACACAATATCCAGGGCTTTAATTAGACTGAGACAAATACTTTGTTTTTGTCAGACATTAATAATGAAAGGTGACTTTTAAGTCTCTGCCTTCAGCCATTGCCCCACCGCAACCAGCCTTTAATGCCCCTTGACATTTTAAAAGAATGGATGGAGTCCTGTTTGAATAGAATGCCGGGCTTGAAATTTGGGCGCATCAATGTTTAATCGGATTTAAATAGACTTGTCTTTATAAATTTTTTCTTAAAAAAACAACCAGCCTAGGTTGAATACATTTTTTATAAAAGATTATTAATTATTAATGTGTAATAGAAGAGGAGGAAGAGAATTACAAATGTAAAAAAAGAGTAAAAACGTTATAAAAAATTAAAAAAAATACTCTAGTCTAAATAAAAAAGAAAATTTTGAAATTTTTGCCACTAACAAGCTGTTTTAGAGTGAAGCACAATCAAATATTATTGTTATTAAAGATGATATTGATGAAGATGACATTAATGATTATCATGAATATGCTGCTAATGTTTCTGTTTTTTTGTTTCATTGATATTCAAGGAAGACTTGATTGGTTTACTTAACTTTGTTTGGTTTGATTTTGAAAATTTGAACAATAATTTTGTATTTGAATTGTTTAATTTTTAATTATTTAAATTTTTTATTTTCAATTATGTATTTTAAAAAAATAAGATTTTGAAAACAATTAAAAAGGCATGCAACACTTTTTAATTGATAGGGAGTTTTTCAAACTTTGCAAATGTTATGGTTTTTGGATAATTGGGCCTTTTAGGCTGAGCCCATCAAGAGGGGCTAGCATTTTTTCCGTCTTTAAAAATAGAAGATATTAATGAATTTAATAAAAATTGAAAGAATTTACATTTTCAACCAGTAGAAATACTCCGTTTTTATTTAGAGAAAATAACAATCTAGGACCACTAAAAAATTTTTTATCAATCAAGAATTAATTGTTATCAAAACCCAAATGAAAAACAAACCTGAAGGAATTATTGTTAATTTAGAACAAGTTATGGTTAAAAATTAAATAAATACTTATTAATAAAAGACTAAATTAAAATAACAAGTATTTATTTGAATTTTGATAATAAGTAATTCTTGACTAATATAAATTTCCTTCAGCGATTTTTGATTGATATTTTTCCTTTTATTTATAGGAGAAACTACTACACTTTTAGTTTGTTTTTTACATAAGCAAAATTACATTTTTCAATAGGCATTTATTACAAAATTTTTAAATTATCTCTCATAATTTCATCATTCATAATCATAAGAAAACAATTAATGAAGGATATTTTAGTTTAATTTTTCATTTTCAAACATAATTAATAAATTTAATTGATTTTTTTAAACTGTGTGATATATTTTTTCTCTTACAAATAAAAACAGAGGGACTATAAATTAAATAGTGCTTACTGCTATAAAAATAATACATTTTCCTCCCTACGGATATGGTTTTCTTTTTCACTTTTCCTTTCTCTTGCATGGCCGTACTCCCTCCTTCTATTGTTTGATTGTGCAGACAATCTCAATTTTGTCTAGAGAAAAAATTTGTATGAAATCAAGTTTGTAGAAGATGTGAATTTGTGAGAAGATTTTCAAAATACTATCTCTACTACTGTAAAAATACTTTTTAACTTTGCTAATTTACATTGGTTTTACAAGAAAATCGATAGAAGAAAAAGGTGGGATTTTCATAATTTTTTGAAAGGTCTTCTACATATGCTGTTTGAAAAATCAACATAAAGATGTTTTTTCACATCAATCATGAAAGGAACCGTTGTGGAATTTTTTTTAAGTTCTTTTTTCACGTTGATTTCAAAATAACCAACTTGGAATATAGATAGTACTTAAAGCTTTCACATTTCTTCTCCTTCTGCCATCTTAAGTCTTATCAATAACTATTTGGTAACCATTACACCTTGCCACCCTCCACCATCACCATTGTTGTTTGGGTTCCATTAATATACATCTTTCATTTCTCCTCCATTTGAAACACAATTGAAAGAGTAAAATTTTCTCCCCATCTTTCTATTTCCCTTCCAATCATAGTGCCCTTCCCTTCCCCCTTTATTCTCTTAGTGGGTGGTGCGCTGGTGGCCGTTAGTATGTAGGTCTCCTTCTTGCCATTTCAATTTGCATGTGGGTGTTGCTCATCGTCTTCCATCTTCCTCTTCCATTATTAGAGAGTTTTTGCAAGTTCTTCTACTATAATAAGTCTTTATTTTTATTTATTTTTAAATTTTTATGCCTATTGGTATTGTGATTTGTTGATTTAATTGAATAATTTTATAGTGGGTATTTAATAAATGAATTTATGCCTTCAAACCTTTATTTTAATTCTCAAATTTATATTTTATAATAGTTAGGTATTTGTATAAATGAATTTGGGTATTTACATTTTTGGTTGGTTTAGTTAACACTGCTATTGATGCTGGATTAATTATATTTTTTGGGATGTCTTAAAAATAAGGAGAAACTACTAATTATTTTAAAATAAATAAAATATTATCTTAAATTAGTCATTGCTATTAATTTGAAGTCTTTTTTAGTGTTGTATAGATAAGTTTGAGTGTTTAGATTGTTGGGTTGATTTAATTAACATTGCTATTGATCTTGGACTAATTATATATTTTGGGAAGTCTTAAAATAAGGGGATACTCTACTAAAAATTTTAAAAATTAAATAAAATTTTATCTTAATTAGTCATTTCTATTAAATTGAAGCTTTAATGTCGTATAGACAAATTTAAGTATTTAAATTGTTAGGTTGATTTAATTAACATTACTGATCTTGTATTAATTATATATTTTAGGGAGGTCTTAAATATAAGGAGAAACAAACAAAATATTGTTTAAAAAAAAACCACTCAACAACATCAGTTTTTTTGAGAAATTGATGTGAAACTTTTCACTTCGATTTATTTATTTAACCTGTTATTTAATTTTTTTTTCCACATCAGTTATGAAACTAGCATGGAAAAGTTAACTTTCTGCTTCAATTTTTTTTTTTGCTTACCCCTAATAATCAATGTAAAAAAATCCAAAATAACTAATGTAAAAAGTCCTTCTTACAGCAGTAAAATCAATTAAAATGAATATAACTAATTGAGAATGCTGAGTCTAACAAAATAAGTTAATTTTTCACAAAGTGAAAAATTAAGTTTGAATTCTTGCTGAGAAAAGTGCCCACATTTAGTTCTCGACTATATCTTAAATAAAATTACCTCCAATAGAAGGATATCTATAAGAAATTAAATATAATCTACATTCTTAATTTTTTCTTAAAAACAAAAAATTTTAAAACTATCTTTCATTTATTAAGAGAGATGTATGAAAAAAATTTAAAGTGTGAAATGATGAAGGGTAATGGGAAAATGATAATTAGAGATCCCATAAGATATTAATGAAATATATATACTCTAAATTATTAAAATTTTTATAACAGACTATGATCATTACTTACAATTAAACAAATATCACTAAATACATGTGGGATTATTTGTAACATTAGTTAAAAATTTATGAGAGTTAGTTGTTAATTAATCTGAATTTTTTGCTATCAATATACAAATAAATCACTTAGAAAATCAAGTAAATGCATTTGGAATTATTTGTAACATTAGTTAGGAATTCATGAGAGTTAATTGTAAATTGCAAGCCAATCACTTATGATTTTTTTGTTGGTAATATATAAATAAATTACTTAAAAAATTTATTAACTATACTTAAAATTATTTATAATATTAATTGAGAATTTACAAGAGTCAGTTATGAATCACAAGTAAATTACTTGTTATTTTTTTTAAAATTAACAAAAAATAGTTAGGATCTTTGTAGCATTAATTGAGAATTTGTTAAAATCCGTTGTAAATCTTAACCCAATCAACAAAAGATAATTTATTACAAATAAGAATCATGATCTGTTATTAGGATTTCAATAATTCAAAATTTATAATTATCATTAATGTTCTTAAGAAGACCCCAATTGTCATTCCAAAGGGTAATTTTAGAATAATATAAATTAATAAATTATTATTTTGTACAACACATCTTATATTATGAAATATCAAACATTGAAATGTTACCTTTAGGGAATAAAATTTTTATTTCCTCAAATTCAACTCATTTATCAATTTGGTCTCTTAAGTTCACAACAATTATTAATTTGATCCTCATTTTTTTAAAGAGGAGATAACACTATTGTTAAATCTATTGACATGGATCACATGGATAATGAAATATATGTGAAAGTAGCCATGTAGATTAATGAAAGTAAAATATAATTATCTAGGTAGAAAAAAAAAATACTCAGAAATTGTTAAAAAAAAAGCAAATAAATAAAACACAATGTAAGGGACTTGTTTATTAGGGAGAGGAGTCGGGTTTATTCAAGATAGGCCAAATTTGGAAACTAATTTATTCATGCGAGCTCGAATTAAAAAAATAATGACGAATTCCAGCGCCAAAACTTGGGCATGCTCCACATGGGAGTGAAATCCCTATGTATGACCCCGCAATGATGACTACGTAGATGATGTAAACATCAGACAGATCATCATCAGAAAAGAAGACTATATCTGCACCTTAATTAGCGTCATTCTGAATAACTGTACATATATATGGAGATACATGATCAAAGTTAGCTGATGCCTGATCAATAGAGACAACAGATTTAAAGACTAACGAAGATAAACTAAATTAATCACATCATATATATGGATTAACGTCTGTTGACAATGAGTTGCCTAATCATTTGCCATGACGAGTATTTTTTGCGCTCTTGCGAAGCCTAAAGGCTCATATATATGGTAGAATGTTTTCCGGCTCAACATGTCCGTGAAGCATGTCAATTACTTTGCTCATCGATGGACGATCAGATGGTCTCATCTCAATACAATTCAATGCTATAGCAATCATTTTTAGCGCGATTTTCTTCTCTTCATTTGAGGCATTGCTCTTCAGTATTGATTCCTCAAACTGGTCATGAACCCATTTGGCAAAATAAGTTTGCCAAGAATCTCCACCACATTATGGTTCTTTCTTCTTCCTGCCATTTCCATCATCATCATTCCGAAACTGTAAACATCTGCTTTGTGTGAGATACCTCCAATATTTTTGTACAACAATTCAGGAGCCATGTATCCTAATGTTCCTCCAACTGTGGATAGTGATAGAATACTTTTATCTAGTGGACACATTCTTGCCATCCCAAAGTCTGAAATTTTTGGAACAAAATTGTCATCAAGTAGAATGTTGTGAGGTTTGATGTCAAAATGTAAAATTTGCATATGGCAACCTCGATGCAAATATTCAATTCCACGTGCGGCTCCTAAGGAAATCTCATACATCTTCTGATAATCAAGCATTAAGTCTCCTTGTTGTTCAAGTATGTATCTGTCAAGAGAGCCATTGGACATGAACTCATAGACAAGTGCTTTCTTTGTTCTTTCGGCACAAAATCCAATTAAACGGACCACATTAGCGTGATGAATACTTCCAATGGTGGAAACTTCATTGATGAATTCATGTCCATTGGTTTTGAGCTTTGTCAATAACTTCACGGCTACATAGTCTCTGCTTCGAAGTCTTCCCTTGTAGACTGAACCATAACCACCTTCACCTAACTTGTGCTTAAAACCATTGGTCATCTTTTTCACATTTGAGTAGGAGTATCTTATGGGCATCATGTAATTGTGACTTTGAAGAAATTCTTCAACCTCATCGTATTCAGCTGAATTTCCTTTTCTCCATTTTTGTATCAAGATTATAGTCACAAGGGGGAATCCAAGTGCAAGTTTAACAGCAAACCATGGAATCACTGTGGACAGAATTGTGAACACATATTATGTTTTATATATATATATATATATATATATAATTAATAACCAAGTGGCAAATAGTGTGTGCATTGACGCATGTGTGTGCATAGTGCGTCTTTTGTTGCATCTTTCCGAGTAAATTAACATATTATGTTGGCGTGAGAAAACGTTCTTGCCATCAAAAGTGAAAACCTTGATAAACCTTTGTAAGTAGAAAATCTTTAGAGTGGAAAATAATAAAACTTTGTAAGCCATAAATAAATGATTATAATATGATTTAGTTATATGCAAATAGATCCATCTTAGTTGCAAATTAAGAGTTACATTTTACATTTAAATACCTTATTTGCAATTGAGAT